>NC_046660.1:53861488-53879495 GCF_010883055.1 Belonocnema kinseyi
TCGGCACGGTTTTCACACCTCCGCTTGGGGGTTAATTCCTTCGGGACCATCCCTGGACAATTGTCTGCGACTGCCTATTTATTTTTGTAACCATATTCAGCATAAACTCTTGGTACAGGGACCCTCTATCCGCAACCCGAGGACGCGTTCGGTGGCTTTGTCATAGGCCCTTCAGGTTGATTCTAGAGGAATCAAATATATATATATACCATTTTTTAAAACTTTTTCACAGATTAATTTGGAAAAGGGCTTAGAAAATTGAAAATCTACTTAAAGAATATTGACCGTTCAATGATTTTTCGGAATTTAAAAATTTTTCTGGATCCAAAATTTACTTTATTATATAGCGAAAAAAATACAATCAAAAGTTGGATTTTTTAATTTTTCTCTTGGTGAAAGAAACTCACTGGAATTTTGTCAAATAAAAAAAATTAGTGATGACGGGATGTTTTCACATCTTGAAAAATATGAAAGTGTTTGAAAATTATTCTATAGGTGCAATAATTGTAGATTTTGTTTTACTGTGTAGGTGACAACTAAGAATATATGATTAAAAATAGGGGGGGGGGGGAATTAGTGCTGAATAAAGGAATAAGTTTTTAATTAAGGAACAATTAGTTTTTCAAATTTAGCTAGATTAAAATTTAATTAAAAAATTTTAACTAATGTTTTGTCTAAAACTTATTTAGTTTAAATCATAATAACACAATATCATTCTATTTTTTTCAAACCAAATTTGTTACTTATAATTTTGATTAATTTCGCCACTTTTGAGATTTTCAAACTGCTATTATCAAGTACGAAAATTGCATGTAAGCAAATTACAATCATGGTTTGCTACATTATTATTTAAAAATTGTAAACACTTATTTTTACAACCAACTTATAAAATTTAAATTCTTAAAGACAAGTAATTACCCAAGCACTGAACTAAGAAGTATTTTATAGTTGCATAAGTGCTTTACCTTTTTTCAGTTTAAAATGGGTAGCTTCTAAAAATGTATAATTACTATTTACATTTGCAACAATAAAAAATGATTTAACTTCATGCTGAAAATATAATGTATTAGCGGCGAACATAACCCACTTCATACTGCGTACACTTGTCGATTATTACCTTTTTGAAGTCAATATTGCATTAAGGTTACTGGGATTTAGGCCTTCCGAGAATAGATGTTCACTCACGCGTGGCAAACCGGGAGCGTTGCGGCAAGGCGCTGTACTCTAACCGCTTACCTGTGTAACTGCGTCATAAAGTTGCGTTAGTTCGCCCGAAGTGAAAACACACACTTTAAATAGCGAATAAGCACGATGGCTAGCTTGCGTCGATCAGCCGTGGGCTCCGAAGCCTAAAGACAACTAAAGCCGATGGTACTAATCGGATTATTTCATGCGATCGAATATTAATACTATAATATTATTTTCTGTGCAGAAATTATTATCTCTTCATATTATTAACTTCATATTAATAATAAATTACTTTTCAGAGCATGAAATTGCAATCGATGTATACTGGTACCCTCTGTACGGCTGATTTAGTGTAACAAAAAATCTAAGTAATGGATCGAAAAGAGTGTCTGTGTGTTTCCATGTTTCTCCTGAACGAGAAGGATGGAATGATTGTCCGCCGATTTATTTTTCCAATATCTTTGAAAGACGTGAGCCAGTAGCGGGGAGTGGTTTTATGCTTTTTATTATATCTTTCTTTTCTTCTCTCTTTCTCACACACACACACAAACAAAGTCACACAGATTTATATTATTTCTTCATGTTCTCTTCGCGCGTAACTTGTGGATTTACTATCTTGCTTTCAAGAAAGAGGTTTCTCTGAGTTTCTACTTTATTTCTTCCTTCTCTTTCTATGATCTTCAATGCTCAATTGCTTATGGTTTGGTATTCTACCTTCCAGAGACGGATGATAAGTTTTGCTTCGTACATCGAATTTCATTTATGACCACGATCAATAGGTTGGACTTTATTAAACTCATCGCTCACACTGATTTTTCTACTTTTCGCTAGAAAACAGATGGGTTTTCAGGAAAATCTATGAGATTCAATTCGTTTTCAGAAAGGCGGGTGTCTGCACGTTCATGGGGTTTAGTGATTTGTGATTTTACGAAAAGTACCTCAAGCATTTCGACTTTAAATTGTATTGTTAGGATTGGGTACTTTATTCTATACAAAAACATTGAAAATGAATTTCGGTTCGTAAAAGGCGGATTTATAATTCTCCTGGAACCTTAAAGTATTTCATGGTGGTCGGATATTTTTGGAATTACCTGACTTTTCAATGACTAAGTTTTCATTTTCGCTGGCCATTAATATCCGAAGAGAAGAATTTTTTCAGAATTTTCTAATTCAAAAGGACGAATTTTCAATGGCACAGTTATACTTTCGGCTAAAAAAGATGAATTTTTAAGAAAATAGTTCATCTTTTAACAGAGTAGATAAAAAAAAATTGAATTTTTCACCAAATACAAAAGTTTTTTATCCTTAGGACTAAGAAAGCCTAATATACTTAAAAAAAATGAAAAAGTAACTTATTTCAAAACACAAAAAGTTATTAAAAGTGCATTAATAATGTTAATAATTTTTTTATTTCTTCCAACATTTTTCAATTCAATAGAAAGAATTTTCTACGAAACAATTGAACTCCCGAAAAATAAAGATGATTTTCCATCAAAATAGTTAAATTTTTAACAGAATAGTTGATTAAAAAATTGAATTTTTCACTAAATAATTAAATTTATTATTCTTAGGGCTAAAACAGCCTTATTTACTTAGAAAAGTGAGAAAGTGACGAAACTAGTAAATTTCGAAACCAAAAAAGTTATTGAAGGTGCATCAACAATGTAACTAATGTTATTATGAATAAAAAAAACTGTTGACAAAATTCGTAAGGATTCAAGGTTAATATAAAGGAATTAAGGATCGAATCGCAAGAAATCAGTTGAAATTAAATTGAAAAGAATTTAAATGGATTGGAAAAAACTTAATAAATTCTAGTGATTGCAGTAAAATTATAATAAACTTAAAAAAAGCTTAAGAGAAATGAGCAGAATTACAGTAAATTCATAAAAATTAAATGCGATTAAAAAAATAATAAGATTTGAAAACGATTAAAAAATATGCAAAAAATGCACTGAATACATTAGGCTTAAATTAAACTAAAAAATTTAAGGGAATTATAAAAGATGAGATGAAATGTATAAAAATGTAAGGTGAGTTTGAAATACTTAATGTTGATTTAAAGAATAAATTGAAAAAAAATTTTAACATCGATTGAATTGGGCAAAATTAAGCGAATTTAGAAGAATTCAGGCGAATAAAACAAATTCAAGAGAAATTAAGACCTTAAAAGAATTAAAAATAATTCAGGATAAATAATAGGAGTTTAGAGGAAATACCCAATAAATTAAAATTAATTGCGAAAAATGTATAAAAATCTTCTTAAATTTTCGTAATCCTATGAAATCCCTAACTTCTTCTAAATAAGTGTCTCGAAATCCATCAAATATTATACAATATTTTTGAAATTCGATAAAATCTGATATTTCCTGAAATCCGAAAAAATGTATTAAAATAACTTGGGAGCTTTAAAAAATCTTAAAATCATTAAAATCTTTGTATATCTTATAAACTCAATAGGAATCTTTTAGTACATCTCAAAGCCTTAAAGTTTCCGAAATTTAAGAAAATTCTTTGCAACCCCATGAAATCTAATTTAAATCCCCGAAAATCAGTCAAATACATGAAAATACCTTAAATTATTTTTAAACTCCTGACAATGTATTGAAAACTTTCGAAATACCCTATACTATTTCAGATTTTTTAAAATCCATTTGAACTATTGAAATGCCTTTAAAATTTCTTAAAATATTTTAAAACATCCTAAAATGTTGCCGGTCCTTCGAAATTTCGTTAAATTACTTAATTCAATTAAAAATTCTTTGGAATCTCTTACAACACTCTAAAATATTTAAAATTCCTTGAAATGTTTTTAAAGTCCTTGGCATTTTTCAAAGGTATTGAAAATCGCTTGCAATTTTTAAAAATGCCGTAACATATTATAAATCTTTTAAAATTCCTTAAAACATTTGCAAGATCCTAAAAATGCCTTAGAATCCTTTTAAATTCCATACAATATTTCAAACCCAATGATATTTTATAAAATTACTGAATTTAAATTAAAACTTCTTTGAGTCCCTTTATATACTCTGAAATATTTCGAATCCTTTGAAATCTTTTGAAAACTCTTACAAATTGCTTAGAATTTTCAAAAATGCTCTAAAATCTTAGAATTCCTTTCAAATCTTGTATAGTTCTTGAAATCAGTTGAAAATTTTTTGTAATATTTTAAAATAACATAAAATATTTAGATTCTCATTAAAAAACTGAAATCAATATACAATTTCTTAGAATTTTTTTAATATCCTAAATTATTCGAAATTGTTCGAAATCTCTTCAAATTTTTGAAAGAAAGTGAACATTTGTGGCATTTTTTAAAATACCCTAAAATACCTAAAATCCTTAAAAAAATGTTGAAACGTTTTGAAAGTTTTTGAAGATTTTGAAAATGCCTTGGAATATTTTAAAGTCTCCTAAAATATGTAAAATTCTTTAAAATCCCTTCATATTTTAAAACCAAATGAAACTTTCTTTGGAATCTTTTGAAATATTCTTAAATATTTTTAATATTTTGAAAATATCCTAAAATCTTTAAAATCCTTTAAAATTCCTTCAAATTTTTGAAATGTATACAAAATTCATTAGAGTCTTTTAAAATAATCTAAAATATCTAAAATTCTTTGAATTTGAAAACAATATTTTAAAACTTTAAACTCTTAAAATACCCGAAAATATTTGAAATATTTTTAAATGTTTTGCAATTCCTCGAAACGTATTAAAGCTCTTTAAAATTCCTTTCAGGGTTTTAAAATATCCTAAAATCTTTAAAACTCTTTGAAATTTCTATAAATTATTTTAATCTATAGAAAATTCTTTGGAATCTTTTAAAATATCCTAAAATATTTAAAATCCATCGAAATTCCATTAAGTTACTGAGACCAATTGTAAATTTCTTCGAAATTTTTTTTAGATACGCAAAAATATTGTAAATTCTTTTAAATCCATTAAAATTATTGAATAAAGGTAAAAATTCTTTAAAATATTTTAAAATACCCAAAAATATTTTAAATCCTTTAACGTTCTTTAAAATTCCTTGAAACTTTCAAAAGCTCTTGAAAATGCCCTGGAATATTTGAAAATACTCTAAAAGGTTTCAAAAGAATTAAGGAAAATTCAGAAATTGGTATGAACCTGAATTCAAGAGTCGTCAAGCCGTGGGTTAATTGACAAAAAGAGAATTCACTAAAGTGATCTTTTCAATCGAAAAAGTGACTAGTGACCTTATCTTAAAAAATTGAGTAAAAATTTATTTGAGGAAAAAGGTGACTAAAAGTGACTGCATAGCAGCCCTGATCATTCATGAAAATTACTTAAATTACTTCTTCCAGAAATTCTCTGACTTTTTATTTTTTTTAAATCTTTGACCTCAGACTTACTCCGATAAAAAAATTCCTGACATTTGTCTGATTTACTTTGCAACGAATTTACAAGTTATAAAATTTCCAATTTGAAATTGTTAAATTTTGAATTTTTTGAAATATAAATGGTTCTACTTTAAATAATAAAAAACAATAACAATCTGTAAACATTTCGAGCTATTTCAAAATGTTTTTCCGAGTTGAATTTACAGCCCAATTCGTTTTGCATTTCATGTTTGAAATTATGCTATAAAACTTGCGGAAATATTTTTATTTGTTTGAACCAGAAATGTGAAAATGAAACAGAGAAAGAGTCATAAATTCGTAAACGTGAAATGTCGACACTTGAAATCTATAAAGTGTAGTTATATGCCATAAGTTAAATAAAATTTTGATACGCTACAAAATCTAACGGCATGTGTGTGTTCAAATCAAATTTCGACATTTGTCGATATTGGTGGTCGAAATGCATTTGACAATAACCATTTCTCCTAGGGCTTTAACCATGGCAATAAATCACTGAATTCTGTTTTCAAAATATACATCTGTTTCGACAATTAATGAAATTATTATCCATAGAATATTAAAGTGATTAATTTTAATTATTCTAGAAAAAGTTGTCACATAAACTTGATTCTTGTAAGTTGGGGCTATAGTTAGGATACGATGGGGAAACGAGGTCACTCATAATTCTATATTTTATATGATTTACCTTTTTATGAATAAAAATCAGAATTTTTTTCAGATTGTTTAGTTGAACGTCGTATGCAATTTTTTATAAAAATAACATTTACATGTTTCCATTTTTTGTATTTTGGTTCAGTCTAATAGAAAACTCTTGAAAAATTTTACTTTCAAACTTTTTTGGGTGTTTAAGTCATCTATCAAATAATGTATCATCTTAACAAAATTATTCTAAGTTTTCACCAAGATCAGACGTTTTATTTTTTTCCTAGACTGATTTGTATAAAATGTCCCGAATTTAGATTTGTTTGATTATTTCAATAACAAAGTATGACTGTTCTATTGTAAAATATCAATATTAAACATAAAAGAATGTATTTCCAATGAATCAGCCAGATTTTGGACCATTAATACGATATATTAAAACCAATAATACCAATAATATAAAATCTTAACCAAATAGTTAAGTTTACAATGAAATAAATTATTTTTCAACAAAATAGTTGAATTTGCAATAAAGATAATTAAACTTTAACCAAAAGAAATTGAATTCTCCACAAAGTAATTGAATATTTAGAAGGTACTGGAACTTTAAACAAAAAATATGAATTTTCAGCCCGAAAGGACGAATTTTCTGTCAAAATAGATAAATTTTCAATTTAACACATGAATTTTTAAAACAATATTTAAACTACCTACCAAAAAGATAAATTTTCAAAAGAGAGTGTAAAATTTAACTTTGCAGTGAACAAAATTATTCATCGTAAAAATATAAATAAATTTTTAACAAAAAAGTCAAATTTTTAACTAAAATCCTAAATTTTCGAACTAAAAAGACGAGTTTCAAACAAATAAAGATTCTTTATTCAAGAAATAAATAAAGTTGATCCTAATTCATTAAGTTTTAATGAAAAAGGCAAATTTTCTGTAGAACTGTTCAATATTTAAAGCAGAAATGTGAATTTTACGCAAATAATATAATTTTCCTCGGAACAGTTGCATTTTCAAACAAAAACAGGAAATTTCAAACCAAAAAGGTTAGTTTTCTACCAAGAACGGCAACTTTTTAACTGAAAAAACAATTTTTGAACGAAAGATAAAAACGTTGCATTTTTACATAAAAATAGTAATTTTCAGTGAAAAAACGAATTTTTAATAAAATAATGAAATTTTTAGCCACAGAGACGTACCTTCAACAAAACAAAAAATTAATTTTTGACAAATCAGTTCAACTTTTACCCAAGCAGTTGAATTTTTAAATTCAAAAATATCAATTTTCAAGAAAATATTTCAACTTTCAACCAAAGAGAAAGTTTCCAACTAAAATGTTTAATTTTAATCTGGAAAAGTTCGATTTTCAGTTGAAACTATTCATTAAAAATAATGAACAGAGGAGATGAATTTTTCATTGCAATAATGAATCCTCAACTAGCATAGATTTTTTAACAAAATAGTTGAACCCATCAACAAAATTTAATTTTCAAATAAACGGTTGCATTTTAATCTCAAAAAGATCAATTTTTCAATCAAACAGATGAGGTTTTCAGGTAAAAGACGAATTTTCGAAAAAATTGTAGAATTTTCAATAAAATAATTAATCCTCAACCAAAAGAAATAAATTTTCAACTAAACGCGTGCCTTTTTATCCAAAAAAAGATTGCATTTCTACTAAAACAGGTGTTTATCAACAAAAGCCCGAATTTGGAACAAAAAAAAGTTAAATTTTAAACACCAAAATATGAATTTGCAAACAACAAGTATGACTTTATAAACATAATTCTTCCCTCACACATTTTCATTTACCCTGACCATTAATATTCAAGGACCAAAATCTTAATCTTGTGAATTTTTTAACAAATAATCTTCATCAGGCGAAATCAAACAATTTCAAATTTAAATAAAAAATTGATGATCTTGGAAAAAAATTTTAACTGCCGCTTATAGAAATATCCTAAATTCTGTAATTTTTTTATCAGTTATCTGATTCCTGGATTTTTCCTGACCTATGATCACTTTCTTATAATTTCTTCTTGTAATTTATTGAAAAAATGTAAAAGGGCGCTGCCGATAACATCGCCTTTTACCTAAATGCTCTAACTCCAGGAATAAAATATAAAAAACACCAGCTTTGCAATTTTCCAATTAATAATTTAGAAACATTAAATTTGAAATCTTAATTTTTTGGTGCATCCAACAATGTGTTAATGTACAAAAACTCAGTTGAAAGTGATATTCAAAATTTTATCAAACTATGAAAAATACATATCGAAATAGCAGTTCTATAAATTACGCTTAGCATTTACATAATAAAATTTTTTAGAAAGTTAAAACACCACCATTCATAATAACAAAAATAATAAAATAAAATATTGAATTTTGAAGTATACTGGTTTTTGAAAAATGCTTTGATTAAATAAAAAATATAAAAAAGGTTGAAAAATTTAATGAACTTGTTATAAACAAATAAGTAAATGAAAATGGCTTCGTGGGTATTGGCCGCAATTCGTCACTTTATTTGTACTTTTTACAGTTTTATCGACAAATGTGAACGGATGACGGACAAAAAGATTTTTTAAGTTAAATGAATAAATGTTAATAAACAATTTGTTATTTTTAAAGCAATTTTTATAAACAAATATTCATATCAGGTATTTTTGATGCAATAAATACAGTTTTTCTGTGGCGTCGATTAAATATTACTTGGAAATAAGACCAACGTCTGAATAATATTTGGCCAAAAAATAATAATTAATAATTGTTCAAACTAGCTAATGAACAAATGCATTATTTGGCTGTTTTTTGAGGTATAGGCTTAATTTTTTCGATGCAGTTAACTAGAAATAACATAGTTTTACGTTTTTTAGCATTTTGATAGTCGCATACAATTTTTTATTATAAACAAAAATTGCTTAAACAAATTTCTATCATTTTATGTGTATATGACTAAAATACAGCTTTTTTCACGAAGTTAATAGACATTTACTTAGTAATGATTTTTCGTTATGAATCGATAACGTTTTATAATTTTTAACCAAACTTAATTAATAAATACATTATTTGGCTATTTTTCAGCTTTTAAATTTTTATTTAAACTTTTCAGTTTTAAAACTTAATTTTTACAAGTATTTCAAAGGTGAGGATATTATTATAAATTCAAACTAATTCTAAGAAAAACATACACAACCCAAGAATCTAAAAATAAAGACCTAAAAAGATGCAGGGAGCACAATACCAGAAAAACAAGTCGTATTGATACAAATTCAAATGCGGAACAAGTCTGGTTCCCGACCATTCGACCCCACTTAAAGTCGGGGGCTAGTCGGGTCATTTGACTAGCCCCCGACTAGTAGCGTGACGGTAGATTAGTCAGGGGCTAGTCAGTTGACCCGACTTATCCTAGTCGAGGCCTGATCGGGTACTACTTGAGGTCATATGATAATACATCCGCGTAGAATATTAACCAAACTCCCCAAAATTTGTGGAACATCCCCTAAAAGTTTGTCGAAATACTTATTATTTACGGAAATCTCCATAAAATTTTTTGAAATATTTAAAAGTGCTCAAATTTACTCAAGATTTAATGGGAAGCATATCGACGCGTCATTTCTGTTGCGCGAAAGGCGGCAAGTCGCGTCCTTGCGGATTTTCTTTAAAGCTATCAGTCCAGAACCGCAAAACTTAAATGAAGGTGGTAGCGAAATCTGAACTGAACCGTGCTCAATAGTTTACTACTAGGATACTGCTCTTCACTGATTAATCAAAAACTTTTTCTCTTTCCAATTTCAATTACATGAAGGATTAGTCTTTATTTACATATGGCAAACCTTTCAGATCAATTTGAAAAAAAGCATCTGTACAAATTTAGAGTCTTATGACTTTCGGCAGACTTTTCACCTGCATCTATATGTATTTTTTCCAATATGGATTTTCTTAAAATTCCATACAAAGGTATTTATTAATGTTCCTAGAATTTCGCAATTTTCTAAAAAATACTACAAAAAATAAGATTACGTCTTTTCGAAGATTTTGATCGTTGTTTTTATAAAAAGTTGATTTTCGTATAAATTAATTAACTTAATAATTATTTATTAAGTACATTTGTGATAAATTTAACATTAATAAAGCTTTTCTTCAAAAAGCGGTGTAAAATTATTGTTAAAAATATTCTTAGTGTTTTAGAACAAAAAAATCATTACCCTTTTTTAGATATTACCTCATTTGATAAAACCTCGCCGCAAACTCAAACATAAGAATAACCCGACCAGAGCCCCAATAGCTCCCGACCATACCCTGAAGATTACCCGCACGCAAATTAGTAAACAAAAAGGCCGGACTAGCTCTTGACCAACCGCCGACCAGGTCCCGACTGAAATTTTGACAGCAAAAAGCCCACCCAGTCCTCGATTAGTCCCCGAATGGGTACTTGGTCCAAATCAATAACCCGATTAGCCCCGAATTAGTGCCAGACTTGTAACAGGGCCAAATTGGGTTATTTCCAAAGGGGGTGTTCAAGTATTCTATGAGTATTACATCATTTATATCTCCATTGTCCCAATTTTTAACCCTATCTAAACTTGTATAAATTCGTTCTGTGGTTTTGTCCGATAGTTCCACGACTCTGTAATTTCTTTTTTCAACATCAACATTTCTTACTGATAATATATATGTTTTTGGTAGATCTCGAAATCTTCGATCCTAATGAGTTTATTAAACATTGTCTGCACTATATCATCGGTTGTAGTAGCTATACATTTTTTGGGGGCTATTAAGTAATTCTCGTTGTTATTTAAACTACCATCTCTAACAGACAATAAATAACTTGCGAATTCTGCTTCTTGTTGCAAAGTAAGCATATTTTCTGTTAGTGAAAATACAGAGAAATGTTTCTAAAGTGAACTGAATATAATTATCAAATTTACTAATTTACTGCGAATTGCATCAGTTTTCACAGGATGTAATTGCCTAAACTCTCCGCCAAGAATAATTATTTTGCCACCAAGTAGTAAATCAACATTTATGAAGTCACGTAATGTTCGATTTACTAATTCCAAAGCATACCTAAATTATGTAATGCAATATGTTACGATAACTGTCCCTTAAAGACAATATTAAAATACTGTCCAAAAATACATTTAATTTTTATATGTTGTACATTTCAAAATTTGTGTGGTATGCAAAATTAAAACGAAACACAAACACAATATTCAAAACATAATAAGTAGATACTATTTTCTTTTTACAACATAAAACATATTTAGCAGTTGTCTATATTACCTTTAAATTTGTTTCTTAAACTAAAAATAGAAGAAAGACAAATACGATTTGTTAACGATTTTACGTAAAACATAAAGCAATGTTAATGTAATTTCTTATTTGAATATTTAATCTGAATTATATGAAGGATCATGTAAGGTAATAATACGCATATAAGTTTTTATTAAAAACAAGTATTTTATAATTATAATCAATAATGCTAGTTCAAGTTAATTAGTCTGAAATAATAACTTATAACTAAAAAAAATGTAAAGATAGCGCTGTTCCTATTTCTTGTCAACACGAAAGAAAAAAGGAGTTAAGGCCATGTGACCGTAACCTTAACATTTTTTGTAAATGAATGAGAAGTACTGATAAACGTTTGTCTGTTCCGTCTAAATGCTAAGTTTGTAATAAAACGTTATACAATTAAAATTGTTTTAACAACATTATAAAAGATCTACATGAATAAAACATGAATTGCTTCAGTATAAAATAATTTTAACTGCAGTTGGTATTAAGATAAGTAGCATTATAGACGATAAAAAACTTTTATATTCAAATTATAAGCATAATATTTAATGCTAATTTAAGTTAAATAGTATGAAGTCATAACTATCTGAAAAATTAAAATTGAAGGATACCGTCGTTCCTGTTTCTTATAAGCATGGGAAAAAAGTAATGAAGGTCATTTGAACGTACCCTCAAAGAATTTTTTCAATTTTTTTCTCAAATCCAAGTTATGTTAACACAAAACGCGACATCGATTTCAATTTTTTGGAAATAAAATGAAAATCATTAATAAACTTTTGTCTGCATCTAAAATTCATAATTCTGAATAAGCCAAAAAATAAATGGTACAAAAATTTTGCTCTTATAATTGCAAACATTTAGGACCAGACAAATGTTTTTACTTGCTTCATATTTTATTTCAAAAAATGTTAATTCGATATCGCATTTCGTGTAAACGTAGTTTTTTGTTTAAAAAAATGCAAAAAAATTCTTGTAACTGAGCTGACGAATGAAAACAGTGCTTTAAAATGATAAACCAATAGAAATCATGGCCAAGTCATACAATCTGGCAACCCTGCATGACGGTTCCTTAGTCCTTTAAGAAAAAGTCGACCTGTGCTTTTGTGAAGGCTCTTTCATACCTTATCTAGCCAGCTGGTGCTGGCATCCGCGATCAAAGTATTATTTTTTTTTATTAAAAATTACTTGGCTTATTAACAATTTTGTAAAATTAATATACAGGTAGACATTCTAGATTAACCCTCTCTTTCTATGCCGTATTCCAATTCTGACGGCCGTCTAGTTTGCTCGATACCATGTATAAAGTCAAAATTAAAAATGTACCTATTATAATATAATAAAAACATTAGAAAAATTTACAACGACAATAAAAACATTAGAAAGTTGTAAGAATTATTATGTTTTTATTAAATAATTTGTTGGATTAGGTAGACTTTCTAGGTTAACCCTCTATTTATTTGCCCTATTGCAATTCTAACGGCCGTATAGTTAGCTTGATACTATACACAAAGGCAAAATTCGAACGGACCTCTTTTTGTAACGTTTGCAGATAAAAAGAGAGGAACGTTCGATTTTTGACTTCGAAACAGGATTGGAGCTGCACTGCAGTAACTATATGTCGTTGAAACTTGGAATATCACGTCACTTACCAACCCTGAGCATACAAAATTTACTTATTATAATATGATATAATAAAAACATATAACAAATGTACAACGACAATAAAAACATCAAAAACATGTATAACGATCAAATTAATATGTTTTGAAATAAACAATTTACTTAAAATAATTACTTGGGTAAATTATAGTTTTGTACAATGTCAATTACCAAAGTTCCCGCTTACTGTGTCTACATTCAAACCAAAATGAGAAGCCAATCACGAATCAGTAAAAGGCGTTACGATTTTCGATATAAAGGGTGGACACGCTGGGGCTTGCATACATGGCGCACTTGATTGCTACCCGAATTGGACAACAACAGGGAAGAAGCCATTGTCCAGGGGCATTTTCATATTTCGCGCCTTTAAAGTTGCATGCGGATCGGCCATTCGGTCAAGTCCGTTCATCTTCGGATCAAGTTTATCATAATTTCCATGTTTGCGTTCGAAACTTCAAATAGATATAAGTGTCAAAAAAATAGGTTATGTTATGTAGTAATCACAAATAATAAAAGTGTTTCATTAATAATGAAGTGAGACTTGTGGACTGAGAAATAAATGTGAATTTTTTTCTGTGCCAATTACATTATGGAATGGCTGCTGAGCGACAAATGCTGTCAATTGATAATAATATTGTGCGCTTTTTGCGGAGGAAAAGTAAATTGTGTTTAACGCTTATTTTCGGCATAAAAAAGGTATGTTATGAATAGACAGGATTTGTTTTGTATAAAGTGAATAAAATATGACATGCAAAAATTGTTGATTGACATTACCTACAATTACTTAAAGCGATTTCGGTAAAAAGGTGAATACGACCATAACCTCGAAATAATGACAGATCGGCCCGGCATGTTTATGATATTTTCGATTGATTATTCTTTACCAAAGAAATGTTTTGTGTTTTTATATGTTTATTAGTGACAGTGTCAGCAGTAATAATTTAAACAATAATTACTTAATAATAATTTAATAACTATTACTTATTAATAACTGTAATAAGTAACACATTATTTCTGAAATTAATACCTGATTTCCATTGTTGCTTTTTTTCACAGATCGATCATAGATAAATTCACATCAAGAAATGCAGATGGATTTGGTGCATTTCAGCTGGTTCATTTCAATGAACATTATTGGAAACCCGTTATCTCTAGACCTTATCCCAAGACTGGGGATTGATCAGCCTAAAATTAATTCTGAGTCATTCTGATCAGATAGGTGAATCAAAAAGATATCTCGGGGTAATTTAACTTGCCTGAATTTTAATCAATACAAAATTTAGGGATTTTTTAGTATTCTAGAAAATGTTTTCTCTGGACCTCATCCCAAAATTTTGTTTGATTAACTGTTAAAGTAAATTAAAGACATGTTGGTGATAGGATTGTTTAAAAAATGTATCTAGACACGATAATTTTGCCCAGAATTGTTATTCCATTTTTTTTTAATTATTCTATTTTCGAAATTGCTATCTCTGGATCTTATTTCCAAACTGGTATTTCATCATGCCCTAAAATTAATTATAATTAAATCTGATGGTATAAATGTATCAAAAAGATATCTCGAGAAAATTTAACTTACCTGAATTTTAATTTATAAAGTCTTTTGGGATTTTTTTATTTTAGAGAATGTTTTCTCTGGACCGCATTTCAAAATTTGGTTTGATCAACCACTAAAATAAATTAGAGATTCGTTGATAATAGGAGTGTAGCAGAAATGAATGCAGAAGTGAGATTTGGGCCAGAATTTTTATTTCCATTTTTTTGAGAAATTTTGCTATAATTATCTATTTTATCAGGTCTAAATGTTAAATTCATACATTACTGGTATCTTATCATAAAGCAAAAATCTTTTAGTGTAATTCAAATCTACTCGGCCTAAAATAGTATAGTATGTCTAGATTTATTTCTGATACAATCTTATCACTAACGAGTCTCTAATTTATTTTAGTGGTTGATCAAATCAAATTTTGAGATGAGGTCTAGAGAAAAAATTTTCTAAAATACAAAAAAATTCCTAAATAATGGTTAAAGTAAAATTCAGGTCAGTTAAATTGCCTTGAGATATTTTTTTGATACACCTATATCATAAAAAGGAATTAAAATAAATTTTAAAGGCTGATCAAATGCCAGTTTGGAAATCAGATCCAGAGATAGCAATTTCGAAAATAGAATAATTCCTGAAAAAAAATGGAATAACAATTCTGTGCTAAATTATCTTGACTAGATACATTCTTTAAACAATCCTATCATCAACGTGTCTCTAATTTCTTTTAATAGTTAATGAAACAAAATTTTGGGATAAAGTACAGAGAAAACATTTTCTAAAATACAAACAAATTTCTAAATAATTGTTAAAGTAAAATTTAGGTCAGTTAAATTGCCTCGAGATATCTTTTTGTTACACCTATATCATAAAAATGAATTAGAATGAATTTTAAAGGCTAATCAAATGCCAGTTTTGGAAAGCAAATACACAGATAGCAATTTCGAAAGTAGCATAATTTAAAAAAAAATGCAATAACAATTCTAGGCTAAATTATCTTGTCTAGATAAATTTTTTAAACAATCCTATCACCAACGAGTCTCTAGTTTATTTTAGTGGCTGATCAAATAAAATTTTGAGATGAAATACAGGAAAACATTTTCTAAAATGCAAAAAAATGTCTAAATAATTCATAAATTCAACTTCAGACAAAAATTTCCTCGAGATATCTTTTTGATACACCTATATCATCAGAATGACTCAGAATTCATTTTAGGCTGATCAATCCCCAGTCTTGGGATAAGGTCTAGAGATAACGGGTTTCCAATAATTTTAATTGAAATGAACCAGCTGAAATGCACTAAATCCATCTGCATTTCCTGATGTGAATTTATCTATGCTCGATCTGTGAAAAAAACAACAATGGAAATCAGTTTTTAATTTCAGAAATAATGTGTTACTTATTATAGTTATATTTATAAGTAATACTGGTTAAATTATTAATAAGTAATTATTGTTTAAATTATTACTGCCGACACTGTCAGAAATAAACATACAAAACCACAAAACATTTCTTTGCTAAAGAATAATCAATCGAATGTATAATAAACATGGCGGGCCGATTTGTAATTATTTCGAAGTTTTAGTCGTATTCACCTTTTTACCGGAATCGCTTTAAGTAATTGTAGTTAATGTCAATCAAACATTTTTGCATGTAATATTTTATTTACTTCATACAAAACAAATCCTGTCTATTCATAACATACCTTTTTTATGCTGCAAATAAGCGTTAAACACAATTCACTCTTCGCCCACTAAAAGCACACAATATTATTATCAATTTATAGTATTTGTCACTCAGCAACCATTCCATAATGTTATTGGCACAGAAGAAAATTCACGTTTACTTCTCAGTCCACAAGTCTCACTTAATTATTAATGAAACACTTTTATTATTTGTAATTACTACATAATCACCTATATTTTTTGACACTTGTATCCATTAAAATTTCGAACGCAACCTTGGAAACCATGATAAACTTGATCCGAAGATGCACGGACTTGACGGAATGGCTGATCTGAATGCAACTTTAAAGGCGCGAAATATGAAAATGCGCCAGTTCAATGGCTTCTTCCCGACTGTTGTGCAATTCGGGTAGTAATCAAGTGCGCCATGTATGTAAGCCCTAGCGTATCCACCTTGTATTTTGTGTTCGACTCAATCATCTTTTTATAATAGGACTGACTCCGATCATTTTATCGTAATAGGTCATTTCCAAAATAAACTAACCAATTCCATTAATCGAAAAAGAAAGTCAAGTGTTAATTAAGTTTCTTTAATAAATTATCCATTTTTCTCAACTTATAGCAACGAATTATTGCTAAGTGATTATTTAAAATGAAGTTGTTGTTTTGAAATTTAAAAGTAAATTTTTTCTTGAAAAAAAAGATCTTTCTCTTTCGCTCCACTGGGAATAGAATTACAGAACTTCTGATTTCCGGTCAGGTGCTTTTCCATGAAGCTGTTAAAGGGGTCAGAAAAAGAATCTCAATTCAAGAAAATAATGCTAACTTTTAGCTAGGTGTTAATAGTTCAAGTAATTATTTAAAATGAAACTGTTACTAGGCAGTCTGATAAGTTCCTGAAAAATGAAACACAGAGACGTTTTTTTGGCCAAAGTCGGTTTTATTTTTCAACATACTCTCCTTTTAGGTCGATACAGCGAGTCCAACGATTTTAACTTTTTGATACCGTCCGAAAAGTACTCGATCGGAAGGTCTCCAAAATACGCCTCAGTTTCAGCTATGAGCTACTCATTTGAGTAAAAACACTTACCGGTGAGCCATCTCTTCAGGTTAGGGAACAAGTAATAGTCGCTGGGGACCAGGTCTGGTGAATACGGTGGCTGAGGAACCAATTCGAAGCCCTTTTCATGCAATTTTGCTTGTGCAAATTAGCATGAATGAACAGGCGCATTGTCGTAATGATAAAGCGGTTTTTTCTTCTTCAAATGCGGTCGTTTTTCGGCGATTTCGATTTTCAATCGTTCCAATAATGATGAATAGTATGCTCCGGTTATGGTTTTACCTTTTTCAAGATAGTCCACGAATATTATGCTATGTGCATCCCAAAATACGGAGGTCATAACCTTTCCGACCCATTGTTGCGTTCTTGGACGCTTCGGAGCACTTTGGCCCGGTAGAACCCACTGTTTTGCCTATTGCGTTGACTCAGGAGTGTAGTAGGGGATCCAGATTTCATCCATGGTTATGAATCGGCGCAAAAACTCGGTCGGCTTACGCGAAAATAATGCCAAATTCTGCTGGGAAGTTGTCACACGAATTCGTT
>NC_046660.1:53879595-53883777 GCF_010883055.1 Belonocnema kinseyi
ATCATATCATGGATTTTTTCGACATTTTCTGGTGTAGTGACCTCTTTTTGGGCGCCCAGATCGTTCAGCATCAACTGTGCTCGTACGGCCACAACGAAACTCCGTAAACCACTTATGAATCGTTCCAATTGACGGTGCAGAGTCCGGGTAATACTTATCCAGCTTGGCCTTGGTCTCGAATATCGTTTTCTTGCGAAGATAGTAGTGTTTGATCAAAACTCGAAACTCAGATTTTTCCATATTAAAAAAAACTCTGAGGTTAGTCGCTTCTTAGTGCTGTAACTTGTAAATGCGTAAACACAAATGACTGAAGTTTTGACAGGCGTCATTTGAAGGATCAAGCTCGACGAAAATGGTTCACATTAGTGAATACTAATGCCATCTCTTAGAATTTTCAGGTACTTATCAGGCTGCCTAGTATATCATGATATCATTATCTAATAGCTTAATGGAAAAACACTAGACCGGAACTCAGAAGTTCTGTGATTGGGTTTCAAGTGGAACGAAAAGAGAAAGATTTTTTTAAACAAAAAATTAAATCCTAAGTGATTTTAATTATATTTCTCAAGAAAAAAGATTTAGTTTACAAATGCATTTGCTGAAAAAAATTCGCTTACTAAATTAATAATAAAAATAAAAATAGTGGACCATTATCGAACTATCAACAAAAGTTAAAAAATATGTTATTAACAGTTCATTACACAAAAAACCGAAACAAGTTTAAATGCTGAGAGGTAGACAAATAATGCATTTACGAATTAATTTTGGTTACACAATTATCAAATGTTATCGATTCATAGAAAAAAATGATTGCTAAATAACTGGCTGCTATTTCCGTAAAAAACCGGTATTTTATTTATAAATACATACAATGATAAAAATTTGTGCAAAAAATTGTTGTTTAGAATAATAATTTGTTTACTGTCTACAAAATTGGCTTAAAAATGTAGAAGTTAGTTATTTACAGTTATTTGCATAAAAAAATCAAGTTTGTACCTCCAAAAATAGCCAAATAGGGCCTTTGTTAATTAAGATAGTTTGAACAATTATTAACTTTTATTTGATGACCAAATGTGAGACTATGGTTTTATTTTCCAGTAATATATTTAATCGACTCCATTGAAAAAACCTTATTCATTTCATCAAAAATACGTGATATGGATATTCGTTTTTAAAAAGACATTTCAAATAACAAAGTACTTATCAACATTGATTAATTTAATTAAAAAACTCTTTTTGACTATGAATTATTTAAATTTAGTGCGAATCAAGTGACGAATCGCTGCAAATCCCTACAAAACAATTCCTTTCAATAATTTGTTTATAACAAATTCAATAAATTTTTTTAATTTGTATTTGCATGTTAAAATCAATGATTAATTGTCTTATAAAAATCAATTTGTCGACGGACGTTCAAATGGGCACTTCCTATCTAAAAAATGTCCCGATTCGCAGCATCTTACAATAAAACTTTTTTTGTAGAATTAAAATTTTTTTTAATTAGCTTCTTTGTTTACTTACCATTCCACGTCGATGCATTGTTCAACGGCGTTTTCATCGTAAAATTTTCCTCTTCATCGAAGAATACGTAACTAGCATTAAACCCTGTACCATCCAATCTGTCGTTACTTTTGAAGGTAACTCGAAAGAACTTCCGGTCGCTGTCGATGTCGAACTCCTTCAGTTGACCACAATGCCGGGAGTACTTCCGGTCCTTCGTTAAATAATTGGAAAACTCGACATAGTCACTGGCAGAGACAGAGTCGCATCTGAAAATTGAAAACTTCTTTAATACTCCTTTAAAAATAAAAGCTAAAGAAAAAGGGATTGGGACACTTCAATTATAACTATTTCAAAAGAATCAACAAAACAAGATTATTGATACTGTCATTCAAAATAATAAACCATTTTTTTATTTTTCTTATTTGAGGAGTTGTAGGTCATAAAAAAAACAATTAAAAAATTGTCTTCTCACAATACTTTGACTCAAAAATTCTAATAATTTGTTTCGAGATTTTTAAGAACTATTAAACTCTAAAAATAGCCGAAAGTCCCTGGAATACAGAGCCAATTCATTACTAAATACAAATATTTGCTTTCTAATGTAGGATGAATTAATACAAATACAAAAACACAATTAGGTCAATCAATTCGCTTTAAGTCAAGCAGTATCTTTTATTTTGACATTAACTTTTAATCATGTGAATTAAAAAAGGTTTACTGTAACAAATATGTGTATTCAATATTGAAAATGGGCATATATTTTTTAAGTTTTAATGAAATATTTTAATATTTTAAGTCAATCGATGCGTCTCAAGTGAGGGGACTCTTTCACGTTTTTCAATCAACGTTGAATTATGTGAATGAAAAAAGTTTAACGGTAAAAAATAGATCTTTCAAACATTATAAATGACCACGAATTTCTTACTCTTCAATCAAATGTATCATTATTAGGTCAATCTATTTGCCTTAAATGAAGGATTTTTTTAGATCTTACATCGATTTCAAATTATCTAAATAAAAAACGTTTAACTACAGAAAAGACATATTAAAATATTATGAATGTTAATAACTTTCTTACTCTTTACAAAAGCCTATTGCTATTAGTTTTTTTGCATAGACTTTTAATAATGTAAATTAAAAATCTTTTACTGTAAAAAATAGCTGTTTCAGATATGAGAAGTGATCATAACTTTCCCACTCTTCCATTAAATGTATTTATATTAAGTCAATTCATCAGCTTTGCATTAAAAAGCCAGCTTTATTTTTACTTTGACGTTCAATTAATAAATATAACAGTTTCAATCTAGAAAAATGACCGCAAGTTCCATAATCTTCAATGAAAGATGTTAACATTAGGTCAATTGATTTGTTTCGAAATAAGAAGTTATTTTTATATACTTTAAATTATCTGACTGGAAGTGTTTCATCTATAAAAACACATTTAAAAGATAATATTGATGACACCAACTTTCATACCTTTCAGTAAAACGTATTACTATGAGGTTAATCGATTTGTCTTAAGTCAATCAGTCTCTTATGTCCCTACATTAAATTCAAATTATGTCATTGGAACGGGATTAATCTAAATAAACAGCCATTTCAAATATTCTAAATGACCACGACTTCCTTACTCTTTAATAATATGTATTAATATTAGGCCAATAAAATATTTTTCGATTCAAATATTGTTTTATGTTTTTGTAAACATTTCGAACAAGATTTTTCAAACATTATAAGTGACCATGAGTTCCCTGCTCTTCAAAAAAATGTATTAATATTAGGTCAATCGATTTCTCTTTAATCAAAGAGCGTTCTTTATTATTGCGACTACTTTGAATTATATAAATACAAAAGTTTTACCCTTTCTATTCATGCATCGTTTTCGATTTATTTGAAGAAAAGAAGTTTTACTATAAAAAAAACGATTTAAAAATATCATTCTTGATAACAACTTCCCTAGTCTTCAATAAAACGTATTACTGTTAGGTCAAGAGATTTATCTCGAATCAATGCATCTTCTTTATTTTAAAATGAACTTTAAATTATATAAATGAAAAAGGTTTTACTTCTAAAAAGAGACGTTTCAAATATTATAAATGACTACGACTTCCTTACTCTTCAATAATATGTATTAATATTAGGTCAATCGATTATTTTTAAATTTAACGACACTTTTATGTTTTTGTATCAACATTGAGTTATGTTAATGGAAAAAGTTTTACTGTAAAAAATAGTTGTTTCAAATATTAAAAATTACAACAACTTACATACTCTTCAATGAAACAGACAATCAGGTCAATCGATTTGTTTCGAGCCTGGCGTCTTTTTTATTCTTACTTTTTTATTCTTATTCTTAACTATGCGAATACATAAGTTTAACTCTAAGAAATAGATGTTTCAAATATTATAAATAATTATGACTTCTTTACTCGTTAATGAAATGTATTAATATTAGGTCAATCGATTCGTTTCGAATTAGAGAGCATTGTTTTATATGCATCGAATTTTAATTAAGTGCATGCAAAAAAGTTCTACTATAAAAAACAAATTTTAAGAATATTATAAATGACCACAACCTTCATTATACCAGGTGTATACATATGAAACCGGTATTGCCATCTAGCGGCCAGTAGGCACACTTGTAGGCACTGTCGGAACTTACCATTTGTGCTAATTGGC
>NC_046660.1:53883877-53898011 GCF_010883055.1 Belonocnema kinseyi
CGAGGGCGTATACTTTGAATAAAATATTTGTTATCATTCTCTTGAAATAAATGTGTTTTTTTCTTGAAAAAATACCGGTTTCATATGTATACACCTGGTATTCATTAAAACGTATTAATATTAGGTCAGTCGATCCGTTTTGTGCAAAGGAACTTTTGTATTGTTAAGTACAATTCAAACTCTGTAAATAAAAAAAAGTTTAAATGTGTAAAATAGAATTTCAAAATACTATAAATGACAATATTTTCCTTCATTTTCTACAAATGTATTGAAATTATAGGTCAATCAACTCATTTCAAGTCAAGGACTCTTTGATGTTTTTGCATGCACTTTAAATTAACTTAATGTAAATAATGGTTTACCGCAACAAATAGATTTTGCATGCATTATAAACGACCATAAATTAGTTTCTCTTAAATGAAATCGATTAATATTAGGTCAATTGATTCTACTCAATTTCAAGAGTCTTTTTTGCACCTTAATTAACTTTAAATTGAGAGAATAAAAAAGTTTTACCGTAAAACACAGTTTAAAAAAAAAAATTATAAACTATGACATCTTAATTTTTAATAAATTATATAGATATTGCAGGTCAATTATTACATTTTGAGTCAAATAATCTTTCATATTCATGAATTAAGTTTGAATCAGGTGGATGGAAAAAATTTTACTGTAAAAATAGATTTGAAAAATATCATAAATGACAATATTTTCCATACTCTTGAATAAAATGTGTTAATATTGGGTCAATCGATTCGTTTAGGCAGGAAATTTTTATATTCTTGTATCAACTTTGAATTATGTTAATAAAACAAGTTTCACTGTAATAAATAGATGTTTCCAATATTATGAATTATCTTTGCTACATTTCAATAACATGTATTGATATCAGGTCAATTGATTAGTCTCAATTCAAATGATCGTCTATGTTCCTGCCTCAACTTTGATTATGTTTATAAGAAAAGTTTATCTATGAAAACTGTTTTTTCAATTCTAGAAATAATCATACTTTCCGTGATTCCGAGTAAAATGTAATAATATTATAGGTCAATCAATTCATTTTTGGTCAACAAATCTTTTAAATTCTTGCAACAACTTTAAATTACATAGATGAAATAAGTTTAAATGTGAAAAAATAGATTTGTCAGATATAATAAATTATTAGTTTTTTCTAACTATTCAATATAATTTTTTAATATGGGAGGTCAATCGATTCATTTGGAAAGGAATCCTTCATATTCTCGCATCAACTAAACTAAATAAAAAAAAAATTATAGAAAATTGAATTTTCTTCTGAATTTTAAAGATATTTCAAACACTTTGATTCATTATTTATCTTCCATTTCGTCTATTGATTTTCTATAAAATAGTTTTAGAGCTGGAGACCATCCGAGGATGTTCGTATAGTATTCAGATACATAAATTTTGCAAAAAAATCACGAGCATCGTTACTTTGAATAGGCAATAAATCAAGTTGATAGGTACCATTTAATAGTTCAATAAGTAATACAATCTTGGATATTCCATGTACGTGTTACATCATTCAGTGCATACGTAACCAAATTTACGAATACTTGGTGCACTTTAATCAGTAATCACAACATTCCCGAATGACTGGCTACAATTCTGCGATTCGTACATTCCAATGGTATTATTTACCCTAGCAATAATGCCGCATCCAGCATCCATTTGGTTAATAACGACCATGGAACGAATTTCTCAAATTGGGTATCACCAATCCCAAAAATACCTGATCAAATCCATTTCAAATTAGGCAAGTTCTACAAATGAATTCACAGAATCTTTGGATACCAAATATGTTATTTTGTTTGGGAAACTAGGTGATACGTATTTTTGGCATTTGTAAAAAAAATTCATAAATTTATGCCTATTTGAATTATTTGCTTCGTTTAAATAAATTTTTTTTCCCTTAAAGTTATATAATTTTCGACCAAATGAGATAAAACAGAAATTCAAGAAATTTAAATGAGATTATAATTAAAGTTAAAATCCATTTTCACTTTCAATAATAAAGTTAATGTGAAGAATTTCTGAAAAGAAAACCAAGAATTGAAGACAAATGATTGGTTAGCCACCATAAATTGTTCCCATTGCAATCTGAAAAAAAAAATTTCCCCTTTTTCCCCTAAAAAAGAAAAGAATTCGTTTTCCTTTTAGACAAAAATAAAAAAAGAGGAAAGAAAATGCAAAGCAACCAACCAAAACCCCTTCCTTCTATTTTTTACTTCTTTCGTCTTTTTTATTTTTATTTTTGTTAAATCAAAATAGGAAAAAAACGTTATTAAAAAATAATTTGTAAAGAAATCACTAACGTTCCCGCATTTTTTTGCCTTGATAAGGGTGATGTATGAACGCTGAACTTTTAGTGATTTTTTTTACAAAAGTGTTTTTATTGTGATTTAATAATAATAAAAATTAAAAAGACGAAAGAAATAAAAAAGAGAAGGAAGGGGATTTGTTTGGTTGCCTTGTCATTTCTTTTTCCTCTTTTTTACTCTTATTCAAAAGGAAAAATAATTTTTTTTCTTTTCTTTTTCAAGGGAAAAGAAGGGAATTTTTTTTTCAGATTGCAATGGGAACATTTTATGGCGATTGTCCAAAATTTCTCGTTAGATTCTTGGTTTTATTTTTAGGAATTCTTCACATCAAATTGAGATATTTAAACTTTCTTTATACTTTCGATAGAGTTTATCGCCTTCTTTCTAAATGCGCGAGAAAATTGAGAAAAATGTTTCAAATTAACAAAATAGCGGTGTTCTTTTCTGAAAAAACTAAAAGTCAATTTTCTCAGAAAACCCACCCTTATATTTTATGTTAATTTTTCCTTGTATTTGCAATATCATAAGAAAAATATGTTGTGAGTTTTATGCAGGCTAAATAACTTTTGTGGCCAGGAGAATTTTCTTTCATAAAAACAAATTTTCTTATATTTCTTGCCTAACAACAGATACGACAAATGTGAAGAAAATAGCTTGCACAATTAAAAAAGTTGTACAAAAAATGTCTTTACTCATTCATGATATTTTGTACCATTTCCGAGAAAAATGAAAAAATTCAAAATTCATAAAAAAAATTTGGACCGCAACAATGGCTTACCCCAAATAAAACTTATAGAATATATTTGTTATATAAACAAAAATTTATAAAAAATATTTCAAAAAAATAGAGGAGGTGGAGTTTCTTCTTTTTTTATAGAAATTGCCTATGACTTTGTTAATTTTTTCTATCATTCTGGGATATTTTAATGTCTATGAAAATTTATATTCACAGTAATGGGTAAAACTCGAACAATAAATTTAATTGCCAAACGACAAGTGTGTCCTCATTTTGAAACTGTGCACAGAAGAGCAATTAATAATATACTTAACAACAGATTTGTACAGTTAAAATAATTAACTGCTCTGCAAGTTCTGCAGTTTCCAGAAAGAAATATTGAAGTTTTATTTTTTAGGATACAGTACACGATATAATTAATGGAGTAAAGACATTTTTTGTAGAATTTTTGTAACACTGCTAAATATTTTGTTAACATTTTCGCGTAATTGTTGTTGAAAAAATTCCCCTGGCCACAAAAGTTATTTAGCCCGCATAAAACTCACCAGATATTTTCCTTATGATAATATAAATTCAACCAAAAATATGAGTGTTTTTTTTTAGAAAATTGTCTTTTAATGTTGTCAAAAAAACCACCACCATTTTTTAAATTTAGAACATTTTTAAAAAGTTTTCTCTCGGATTTATAAAAAAGGCGACAAACTCTACCGGAAATTGAAAAGTAATCTCAAATATCTCACTTATGTCAAAAGTTATATAACTTTATCCAACAAATTGGAGGTTTCTTGAAAAACGAACCAAAAAAATCAAATACGCAATGAATTCGTGAAAATTTTCCGTTGAAAATTTAATTCTTAATAAAAAAATCAAATAGTTAATTTTTTAATAAAAAAATTGCTTTTCATTTAAAAAAAGGTTTTAATGAAATAGCTTATTGTTTAATTAAAGAAATGAATTTTTAATTAAAATGATAAATCTTGAATAAACAATTAATTTTAAAGAAAAGAGTTTATTTTGCAACTAAGTAAATTTATTTCTAACCTAAAAGACCAATCCTCAACTAAAATAATGAATATTTAACTGGAATACTTGAATCTTGAAGCAAAAAGAAGAATTTTTAAACAAGGAGATTAACTTACAAAGAACAAAAATTATTTTCTATCAAAATGTCGATTTTCTACGAAACTAGTCGATTTTTAAATAAAATATGAGATTTTTCAACGAATTAAATCAATTTTTAATTTGAGAAGACAAATTTACATCAAAATTGTTAAATTTTGAACTAGAACAGGTCAATTTTCTACCCAAAATGGAACAGTTAAATTCTCAGTTGATGAAATTAAGTTTTAATCAAACAAATAAATTTTCATCTAAAATGATGAATCTTCAACTAGAATCGTTTAATTTTATACCTACTAGAAAGATGAATTTTCTACAAAAAAGACAAATTTTCTATAAATAACATGAATTTAGAAAAACAGATTGATTTTTTAATAAAAAATATAAATTTTCAACCATCTAGTTAAATTTTCATCTGAAAAAGACAAAATGTCAACCAAAAATAGAATAGTTCAGTTTTCCGCTAAATGACACTGTCATAAAATACACTACGTCTGCTGAAGGGCTGGGTATTATTCTTAATCTTATAATAATCTAGAAAGAAAATTAATGAATAGTTAATAAAAAAATGGACACTATATCCTCTTAAAGTACACCTTTCCGTTACTAGATTATTGTTGCTTAGAATATATTTTATTTTGTAAAAAGATCTAATCTCATAGTAGCTCCACTGGGATTTGAACCCCAACACTTCTGATTGCCGATCGGGTGCTTTCCCATTAACCTATTAGAGAGCTCGAAAGAAGCTTCTTTTTTCAGAAATATACGCTACTTCAAGCCAGGTGTAACATTTATGATACAAGAAATTTAAAAAATATTTGAATTATCATGAGAGATAGTTACCATCAGACAGTGCAGATATCTTTTTTACCATCTGGAAAATAGAAATCAACCTATCGATGAAGTTAACTCTTCAAATAAGATAAAATACTTAACGTCATTTTTAGACTAGATGTAAAATAAATTTTTAAAATTTGTTAATTAAATTTTGTCTGAAAAAAGTTCTACTCTCGTCGCTCGACTGGGAATGGAATCACAGAACTTCTGATCGCCGGTCGGGTGCTTTTCCATTAAGCTATTAGAGAGGTCGAAAGAAGAATTTTTTCACAAATATGCGTTATTTCAAGCCAGGTGTTACATTTTTGATGTGATGAGAGCGACGAAAGTAGATTTTTTTTTTTAAGAAAAAAATTAATTAAATTTTAAAAAAATGTATGTTCCATTTAGTCTAAAAATGACGTTAAGTATTTTCTGTTTTTTTGTATGATAATACAGTTTTCTTAAGATTGTAGCTTAATTATGATCATATTTCAGTTAAGTATTTGAAATCGGTTGGCTAAGTGTCAAAACTAGGCGCAAATGCTTTAGGGCAACTCGCGTGGTCAACACTAGATAGTTCAAAATCGTAAATAAATTGTACCTTGGGTTTGTAGCATTTTTTCATTTGGTTTATCCGTGGTGGAGCTATCAAGAATTAAAAAAATCTAAAATATTAAGTAATGTTTCAGACTTTAGAAAAAGTTTAAAAGCTTAAAAATTGAAAAGGTTTTTTTTTAAACTCTCGATAGATGTGTTATCGAGGAATCACTCGTCAATTAATTTATTGTTTGAAAAAGAAAATTTGGCATATATGAACCTGTGTTTTACCCTAGGTCTAAGTATATGTCTAAATCCAGGGAAAAAGTTTAATTTGAAAAAAAATAATTGAGTTTTCCAGATGATAATGAAATTTTTGATCAAACTAGATGAATTTCAACCCACATGGTGGAACTTTAGATCTATGCAGATAAATATTTCACCAATACTTGAATTTTTAACAAAATCAATAATAATTATTCACCAAACAGTAGGAATTACTATAAAATAGCTAAAATTTCAAGAAAAAGGTACGAATGTTTAACAACAACTATAACATTAATTAATTAAACAAATGAATTTAAAATTAAATAATTGAAATTTCAAGAAACAAAGACAATACATTTACGTCGAAATAATTAAACTAAAAAAAAGAACTTTATCAGTTACTGTTGCATTTGTAACAAAATAGTTGAATTTTCAAAAAAAAGAAGAATAATTATTAACGAAAAATATACAAGATGATGTTCGAACGAAAAAAGTTTTTTATTTGAAATAGAAAGGGCTCGTTGAATTTAACTAAAAATATAAATTCTAAATAAGAAACGTTATAGTTGAACTCAAACGAAAAAGAGGATTTTTATAAAAAACCGTTAAATTTGTATAAAATTACTTATATTTTCAATAAGAAAATATTAATTCTTTACGAAAAATATAAAAGTTGATATTATAGCTGAAAAAAGATTTTTATTTTTAATAAAAAAAGACCGCTGAAGTTAATCAAAAAGATAAACTCTCAATACATATTTTATAGTTGAATTCAACCAAAAAAGGTGAATTTTTAACAAAGTAGTTGGATTTCTAATTATAAAAGATTAATTAATAACCAAAAATATATAAGTTGACATTTTGACAAAGAAATATTTTTAATTTAAATAATAAAAAAACATCGAATTTGACTAAAAAGTTGGATTCTCAATAAGGAAATGTAACAGTTAATATTATAATCAAATAAAGATTTTAGATTTAATAAAAAACTATAAAATTTAACCAAAAAGATGAATTCTAAACAAAAAAGTACTAGTCGGTTTGTCAATGAAAAATGTTAATTTTCAAGCGAAGAAAAATTGGTTTAAACAAAAATATAAATTTTCGCTAAAATTCTTAATGTAAAGCATTAAAGTCGATATTTAAACCAAAAAAAGATTTTAATTTTTAATTTTAAAAAACCGTTAAATCAAGCCAAAAATATGCATTTTAAAACCAAAAATACAAAATGTTCATTTAAAAAAATTAATTTTCAACGAAAAATATAGTAGATGATATTTCAAATGAAAAAAGATGAAAATTTTAAATAAAAAAACAAGTTGAATTAACCGAAAAAAAGAGATTTAAAAAAAAAATGAATTTTTACTGAAAATATATTAATTTTCCAACCAAAAATGTAAAAGTTGATCTTCCTACCATAAAGGATCGTAATTTAAATTGAAAAAGTTCAATTAACACAATAATACGTATTTTCAAAACAATAAATGCGAATTTTCAATTAAATACTTTCAATTAAACAGAGAATTTCTATCAAAAGAGAAAAAATGACATTTTAATTTTTGAATGTTAACCCTCCTTTTCTTCTAAAAAAACCAATTATTTCATAAAATAGTTATATTTTAAAGCAAAGAGATGGATCGTCAACTGATAAAATAAATTTTTAACAAACCAGTTCAACCTTTAACCAGTTTGTTGAATTTTTCATTACGAAGATTAATTTTCTACCAAAAAAATAAAAATTTGGAACAAATTATATAAATTTATAACCCAATTGTTGAATTTTCAAGTAAAAACTATAAATTTTCTATCATAATTGAATAATTTAAATTTCAGTTGACAAAAATTAATTTTTATATTAAAAGAACGAATTTTCAACAGAATAGTTTAATTATAAACAAATAAAATAAATGATTAACAAAGTTCATAGTTCAAATTGTAACCAATTAGTTGAATTTTTAATTAAAAAATATAAATTTTCAATGAAAAATTCAATATTGAAATTTTTATCTAATTATAATAAAATTTCTTCTAAACATGGATTAGTTAAAGTTTTTGTTAATGAAATTAATTGCTAACTAAATAAACATTTTTTCGACAAATTAGCGAGACGAATTTTGAACAAACATGTAATAGTATATTTTTCTTTTAAAAAGAATCATCTTTCAACAAAAAGATGAATTTTCTACCAGACAATGAATCTTCAACCAAATAGACTAATATTCTATACAAAAAGATCAAGTTTTTAAATAATCGTTCAATTTTCTACAAAAACCAGTCTGAACCAAAACCACAACGGTCGAGTTTTCAAACCAAAAATTTAACTCTAATCATAAAATAGTTCAGTTTTCTAACTGGATTTTATTAATTCTGTTTGAATTAAAGTCAAAAACGAGAAAAGCGGAAGTTTTTTGAGAATCAGACGAAACGAGGAATTTTTAAAAAAAGAAACAAAGAAGAGACTGAGAAAAAGAGTTCAAAGTATGTATTCAGATGTCTAACTTGTAAAATAAAATCCATTATTTTTATTTCTTCGATTATTTCTCGAAATTTTTATTCAAATTTGTATTTTCCAAATTTGATCTGATATTCTATTTTAACTCCTACGAGCCTCTTCCATTGTGACGTAGTTTTTGAAAAGCTTCTTTAAAGCACTGAACCTCAGTTTATTTTTCTTGGATGATGTCTCGTGTACTCAGAAAATTTAATTTTCAACAGCAAACGAATAAATATTCCTCTTTTTGAATATCAAATATTCCGGAAAGGTAAAGGCAAAACTTCTTTCATCTGCATCGTTCAAATTTGCGATTCAGAAAATAATGCTCAGATTAAAATTTTAAAAAGAATAGCGAGCTTTTGAAGTTGTAAAACTTAGTTACATGGCAAATATTTTAAGAGATCCTTACTCTCAAAGGAAAGGTTCTACACGAAAGGAAAAAATAAAGAATGTGAGGATGATGGAACTTATAGGACAAATGAAAAAGTTTTGAAAATTTATAGACTCATTTGTAAATGACGTTTTTCTGACTGATTGTAAATAATCGCTTTATTATTAACTGAAGTAATGAAAGAGAATTTCATAAAAAAATTACAATGTTTGCATTAAAAGATTCTTGATTGCCCACCTTCAGCATGGAGTATCAAGAAAAGTTTCTCTTCATTCGTTTCTAGGGGTTTTGTTCCGGTTAATCCTAAAGTACAAAGTATATTTTGTTCATTCATTTCCTTTTAATATTTAAGAGCAAATTTGAGAGAGGCAATTAAGAAAGTTTTTTATATGAAGGTAATTTAACGATTTATCAATGCTTACGAGATTCTGTGTTAAAGTTAAAGAAGGGGAGTATGAAGTATTTTATAAGCAACTTTACGAATAAATAAGAGCCTGAATCTTTCTGAAAGGAACTCTCAATTATGAGAGTATCATTGCATAACAGAAACAAAAGTAGGTTCTTTCAACTAACAACATACAATACATTTTTTGTTGTTTTCAAGAAAGAAAAAAATAGAGAATTAGTATTAAGTGAATTATAAATTTATTCAATGTAACAATTTTAAAAAAGAGAACTAAAATATTTGTTTAAGCATTCAAAGGTAATATTTCAGTAGCAGCTAATAGGGATGATTATAATAATACAGATGACAATATAATATACAAAAAAGTTAAGGCCAGATTAGTTCAAATCTTTAATGATAAATGTATGTACTGATAATTTAGCTTATCAAATTAAAAATCAACTGATCTGAAATGAAGATTAATAGTGTCTTCGAATGATCCACCCACTTATAACTTTGCAAAATTTTTATTGAAAACTCTAAAACCTGTTTTTGGTACGACTCATTCTTTTGTTCAATAAAATTGGGATTTTAAGGAAAAAATTAAGAATACACATGTACCTAGTACTTACTCATTATTATCTTTAGATGTAACTTCTATGTTTAACAATATTCCAACTATCAAATTTAAAAAACTTTCTTAAATTAAATTTTTTATGACCAACAATCTGAAATTCTGTGGTTCGATTCCCAGCGGAGCGAAAGAAGTAGATCTTTTAAAAAAATTTTTTAAAAAAATGTGTAATTCATATCTCCATCTAGCCTGTAAAGACGTTACGAAATTCTGCTATTCTTCGATGATAATACAGATCCCTTGAAAACTTTTAATTGTAACACTTAGCATAATAATGCTTGCATTTCTAAAAAAGGATTCTTCTCATGATTTCTCTAGTAGCTTAATGGGAAAGCACCCGACCGGAAATCGGAAGTTCTGTGCTTTGGTTCCCAGCGGAGCGTAAGGAGAAGATATTTTTTCAGAAAAAAATTTAGTTTAAAAAATTTTTAGTCCATAGCTCCATCTAGTCTGTAAAAACGTTAATAAATTCTGTTATTCTTCGACGACAATACATATTCCTTGAAAAATTTCAATTACTTCAATTTCCAACTAAATATTTAAGGTTCTAACAAAAAGGTAAAATTTTTACTAAAAGAAAAAGTTACCAACAAAATTGATAGATTTTGAAATAAAAAAATGAATTTCTAACCAAAAATGGAATAGTGAAATTGTCTGATAAAAAAAGTGAATCTCCGAAAATATATAAAATCTGCAATAAAAAACGAATTTTTCAATAAATAGTAACATTTCCAGACATAGAGATGAATTGTTGACTAATTTTATTAATCTTCAACCAAAAAATTACTTTTTCACAATTGAGTGTAAGTTTGAACAAAAAAAGATGGATTTTCAATAAAAAATTGCATGGCTGGTATTCTAACCAAATAATATTTTAGTATGAAATAAAAAATAGTTGAATTTAAACATAAAAGACGAAAAATTAAATAGCTGATATTCCAACCAAATAACATTGTTAAATTGAATGAAAAACAGTTGAATTTAAATAAAAAAGACGAATTTGAAGAGAAATACCTCATTTTTAAGTTCAAAAATTAATTTTTAACAACAACAAAAAATTTTCAATAAAATAGTTAAATTCTAATCGAAATAAATAAATTTAAAACTAAAAAATTTGTAAACAAAAATTAAATAATTCACTTTGTAATTAAACAAATAATTGTGAACCAAGAAAAAAGAGCTTTGAACGAACTACTTACATTTTCAATAAAAGATTTTGAATTTCTAAACAAAAGAATAATTTTCAATCAAAAAGATAATGTTTAACAAAAACAAACTACATTTTTTTAACACAGTAGTTAAATTTTTAAGCAAAGTAATGACCTTTAAACAAAATAAATTAAGTTGCAAACAAGAAGAAGGCTTTTCTAAAAAAAAATACAATTTTGAAAAACATAGTTTAATTTTAAATTGAAAATATCAATTTTGAAGAATAGTAAAACGAAATTGAAAAAAATAGTCAAATTTTTGTATCGAAAAATGGTTTTTCAACGAAAATATTCATTGTTAAACATCAAGATTGATATTCAACCAAAAGAGAAGAATTTTCCATAAAATACATTAACTTTTATCTAAATATTTAATTTTTAAACTAAAAGAAGCTAATTTCTAACCAAAAACGAACAAGTTAAATTTTCAATCTTTCAGTTTTAAAGCGAAAAAAACTGATTTTCATCAAACTAGTTTATTTTCTATTAAATAGACGAATGTTCAGCAAACAACGTAAAATTGAATAGTTGATATTTCGATAAAAATAATTTTAATGAAAATCCGTTGAATTAAACTAAAAAAATGCATTTTTAACAAATCACGATACTTTAAAATAAAAAAGATCAGTTTTTAACAAAAAATAAATAAACTAAAGGAAAAATTTTCAACCAAATCAAAGAGACTTTAACAGATAAAATTTTAATAAAAAACAGTTTAATTCAATAAAAAAGGAGATTTTTCGCCAAAACTGATGGTTTTTTAATTTTAAAATATGTTTGCTTTTAATTTTCGCTATGAAAAAATTAAAAACGTGTACTTTCAAAGGCCTTTTCAGTAAACATTAATGTTATTTTTGCGAAATTCATAACTATGCAAGAAAAACTGACCATAGTTAAAATATAATTTTTTTTAAACTGAATAATTGACACTTCGACTCTATCTTACGCATAAAGAATATACATTTATTAAGAATTTGTATAACAAAAGAAATTTTTCATATAAAAAAATCAAAATTTTGCTGAACCCGGACTCTATTAACCTAAAATTTTTTAGACAAATATCAGGTTATTTAATGGTATCTTCATTATATCCGATTGCTTTCAATATTGTTCCAGAGGACCTAAAAAATAGAGCATTATTTAAGCTAAGTTTTGAACAGCTTTTTATTGTCAGGGTAATATTTAAATTATAACTCAAACTAACAATTTAATCAAGAAGTCAGATTAACTAAAGGAACAATAGACAGATTTATAAAACTAAGTGATTTTAAATTTAGGAAAGGGAATTAAAAGCAATTAAAAATTGCATTTTAGCAAAATAATTACCCATAACCTAAGAAAGAAGATTTAAAATTTACAATAGTTTCAATAAACAGAAAAAATGTTTAGACAATTAAAAATAAACTTTACGTGTTTCATTACCATACGTACAAGGTTTATCAGCAAGAATAAAAAGTGGTTTGGACAAATTTGAGATTAATTTATATTTAAAAAAATTAAAATTGTTATAATTAAAGAAGGTTGTGAAAAAATTGAAATTTTATCAAAAGTGATTTACTTAATTTAGTGCAAAGGTTGCAATAAAATCTAAACTGATGAAACTGGAAGGAGGTTGAAAACCAGAATACCTGAACATAAAAGAGATTGCAAAATTGGCAATTAAAACACACTTCAGTTAGAAAATGAAAGAAAATGAAATTTTCACGGACATCTAGGAATGTCAACGGATTTTTTGGAATTTTGTGCGTTCACAGAAGATTTTAAAGACTTAAAGCATTCAAAGGAAATTTAAAAATAACATTAAACATTTCGAGATGATTTAGTGGATTTCACAAGACTTAAGGGATTTAAAAAATGTCAAAGGATTTTTAAGAAAATAAAGTATTAAAAAGTGAACATATTTTTGGACCATGAACTTTTGCAAATTTTTCGAAGAAAAATATATTTCATCATCTGAAATATTACAAATTTAATAAAAAATGATGTCAAGCAATTTAAATCAATTTGATTTCAGTTTTTTCAAAGATAAGTTTAATTCTTACATTTCATTTTTAACTTGTTTAATTATGAAATTATTCAGTTTGCGATTCGTAATTTTGAATTTTTTTTTAATTAAGCTGTACTTTGAGTACTAAGAATTGAATGATAATTTATCTTACAGGACGATTTCTAAACTATGCGATAGTTAATAAGTTACAGATTTAAAAGCTAAACATTGAACGATTTCAATTCGAAAGCTTTAGTAGTTACAAAAATCTGAAAATCCGTTTGAAAATTTCTAAATTTTTCAAATAATTTCAAATTATTAAATTCATAATTCATGGCTTGTATTCAATTCCAAATTTTCTTCGAATAGTGTTTCTATCTACATAAAATACTATTTTTTTAACCCAAGGAATTTCAAAGTTTTTCATTTGGATATCTATTTTTTTTAAATATTTAGCAACATCTGACTTTCAATTACATTCAAACAATTATAAATGAAATATGTAAAACTAAACAATTTAAAACTGAATGGTTTGAATTAGAAAGCCTTGTATCTTTAAAATTGCAAAGCTAAATTTAAACATTGAATATTAAAATTGAAGGCTCGGAAGGCAGAACCGTTTTCCAAACTTTTAATTCTAATTTTTGCAATTTGAACATTTTTACTTTATAGGTGACATTTCTGAATTTTGCGAAAATAACAGCTGGATAATTAATGTCCTTAAACAACTTACAATGAAAAATTACTTAACCTATAATTTACCAATTATTCAGTTAAAAGCAAAATTTAAATACTATAACTTCAAATTGGATAAAATGATATAATTTTTAATATTCACAAATTTATTGATTCATTCTTTAATTTGTACAATCAAAATTCATTTCGGGAATTTATATTTTATAACCTGAAATCATAAAAATGTTCAACGTATAAAAATATAAAAATTTGCATTTTAACGGTATTCAATTTAAATCTGTTCGGATAAAAAGTCTTAAAAATTTTATTTTACAAGTGTAAATTATTTAGAATTTGAATAAAATGTTTCAAATTTCGAATTTAAAAATTCAGAAGACTTAAAGCTGGTTGCCTCAATTCGCAGTTTACTTTTGATTAATTTAAACAAAAAAATCTTAAGCCTAAGAGTACACATTTTTTTATTTCAATAATTGTGAAAAAAGTTCAGAGGGTAATTTTAAAGGTTATCCCTTAAAATTAAAA
>NC_046660.1:53898111-53902042 GCF_010883055.1 Belonocnema kinseyi
AATCTCTATCCCATCCACACACTACTCCTTTTCCCTGCCGAGTGAGTCACGCCTACCCCGAAAGGGAAATGGCTTAATGGTGTAATAATAATAATAATAATATTAATTTGAGGAAAAAAATTAAAACATTTTTACATATACTTTTGAAAATTGAATGAAAATAATAAATAAATAATAAATAAATTTTAATCTTTATTCCACTAAATGTTATAAAAAATATTCAGCTTTCATCAATTAGTCATTTTACAAAATAAGAAGCATTAAACTATAATTCTCACCAAAACCTTTTAATAATTTTTATTTAATACATTTTTTTTTAATTTAAACTTTCATTTCTAAAATTTTTCTTTACTAATAAACTCGTAAACTAATTCCAAAAAAATGTGAGTTTTGGTAAAATCAGTTGATAATTAATTAATCATTTCACAACATAAAAAGCATTACACAATTATTTTCATGAAAACATTCAAATTATGTTTACATTATATTCTCATTCAAATTTGAAACTGCATTTCTCTACATTCAATTTATTAATAAGCTTTCTAACAAGTTAAAAAAAAATGTGTACATATAATATAGAAGCACCATAAAAAGCACCATAAAAAATTATATAATTGTAATACAAGTATTTAAAAGCAAAAAAGAAACTTTTATTACGAAAGGAAAAGCTAATATTTAATTACATAATCTGAGAGAAAATAACATATTTATATTACTAAATATTAAACAATTTGAATCCAATCTTTATGTACTTTGATATTTTATTATTAAATTTTAATTTATATTATAATATTATCAAACGTAATGATTTTACAATCTATCTATTAATTTAATAATCTTTCAAAATATTTAACAAAATTATATTTTAAGATAAAATTTAAAAAATTATTCCTGTAAAATTAAATAAACCAATTTAAAATTTATTGAAATTATATTTAATCTTTAATTTGTAAATAATTGTAAAATATAAAATACAAATATAATATTATAATAAAAATTAAAAGCATGTACAACATAATATTATTAAACTTTATAATTTGCATATATATAAATCATGAAATTATTATTATTATAACTAAAACGTGAAATGAAAAATTTTGTCAATGACTCAATTATGTAAAATTTAGAATTAATATAGCTCCAATATTAAATAGTTAATAAATTTTGATTATATATAGTTAAAATAAAAATACAGCATTATTTCATTTTAATCTAAACATAATAAGTTTTTTAACATTAAATCATGAAGATAATTAAAACATTAATATAATAAATTTATTTAATTGTAAAAGTGGCAAAACTTATCTAATTCTGCAACCAGTAGTTCGCTCTTGTATTCTAAAATTAATTCCTAACCTCAAAATCTCAAAAAGTTGTTATCGCATTTTACACCAGCAATGGACTTTGATAACAAAATTATAACAAATTCCATGCTTCAAAGAAATATTACTTAATGTTTTTATTAATAACAAATAATAACTTAAACATTAACTTATCATTAAAAATATACAAACCCTACAAATAGAAATCTCATAGTACATATATGCTGAAGATTCTCAAGGCTCTGAGAAGCTCGGAGAAATTCTCCACAGGCACTCAGGTAGATATATTTAATGGTCCAGATAGCTCGTTCAAATCCTTTGAAGGCTTTAAAATGTCCTTTTCGAAATTAAAATAGAAATACGATCATAAATAACAAGCAGAAAGGCTTAAATTAAAATATGAATTCGATTATAAATAACAAGCAGAGGCCCTGCATTGCGGCGGTACGGGTGGCAAGGTGCTGATAAAAGAGAAGCGTTGATTCGTATTATCGACCTCGAATTTTGATTCGATTATGATTTCCAACAGTGATCCAAAAATACTTGCGCATGCTTGAACTGTGCGGCGCTCATTGGCTCTAGTTCGCGTACGTATTTAAAAATCGAGTACAGGCGCGCACCGTAGCCAATGAACATCACTCAAATCCAAGCATGCGCAGATCAAGGCAGCTCCGTTGGGATTATTAACTTCAAGAAAAGACGTGTAACGTTCCATTACTGTCTAACTCACGGTGACTAAGATTAATAATAATAATAATAATAATAATAATAATAATAATAATAATTAATAATAGATTAATAGACAAAAGTTGTCCATCCAAAAAGGATCTACGAATTTATAATTAATCATTTTCAGATAGGACCTTTAGTTTTTCATTTAGTCAAACAAAATAAGATTAAAAATTAAGAAATTCAATTCTTGGAAAAACAACACGAGAGACAAAATAAACTAAAAGACAAACGTTGTTGAAACAAAGAAAATCCACAAATTTGTTATAACAGAATCGAATGCATAGCATGAGAGGCGTGATGAGAATGTGTTCGTTAATGCCGAAGTTGCTTTAACGAAAGAGAATTCACAATCATTAAGTTGCTGTTGTAGATGCTTTGATGTTCAATTTCAACATTTTAGTGCGGAAATATGGATGAAGCACAAAGACCTAGCGTGTCGCGCAAGATAAATATATTACCGAACACAAACCACTGAAATCGCCAGACGCGCGCCCTAAGCGCGCCCAGACTTGTTATTTTCTATTATAGATATGTTTTCATAGAAATTGATATTATGTCAATTTTTTCTTCCAAAATAATCTAGATTGTATAAACGCGAGAGAAGACTTTTAATTTAGAAGCGAATTTACTATTTCTTGCAGACTTTGGAATTACGAGTGGCAGACAAGAATCATCTTATCCGTGCGCATTTGTCTTCAGCAGTAACGAGACAAGAAACGGAACTTTTGCGTCCCCAAACTACCCGGGACTTTATCCGAGAAACACAGAGTGCCATTATTTTTTTAATGGACAGTTGAATGAAAGGGTCCACCTTCACTTTCATTTCTTCGACGTTGAAGGAGTATTACCGTAAGTACTTTATAATTCATAATCAAAATAAAATTTAACATTCGTAACAACTCACAACTTACAGCTCACCACTCAGCGCTCAGAAATCATAATTCACAGCTAAGAGCTCGCGACTCTCAGCTCAAAGCCCACAATTATTAGAAAACAATTTACAATTCAGAACTCATAGCTCAGAACCCTCAGTTTAAAACAAACTTATCATACTGCCACTCCGCTTATTTTTCTCTCATTTTTTCTACTTCCCCTCCCCACACTTTTCCTGCTCCCCATTGTCTCATTTCCTCTCACTTCCGATACTTTCTTTCTCCTTGTTTTTTTTTCACTTTCCCTACTTACTTTCTTTTCATCTCTCATCATTTCCCCTACTTACCCTCTATTCATTCCTCATCACTTCTCCTACTTCGCTCCTTTCATTTTCCTTCACTTAGCATACTTCCTCTCCCCTCATTTGCCAACACTTCTCTACTTCCCCTATCTTACTTTACCTTATTTCTCCAACTTCACCTGCTTTCTCTACTTTTTCTACTTCCTCTTCAATTGCATCCGCTTCTCACTCTCATTTCTAATCATTTCCCCTCACTGCTCAGCTCCTCATTTCCCCACTTGTCTGTCCCTAAGTTCCTCTTACTTCTTCTTGCCTCATTTCCCCTCACTTCTCATACTTTCCCGTCCCACATTTCATCTCATAATCCACTTCTTCTTGAAGAAATTCCCCTTTTCCCCCTTTCCTGACTTACTCCCACTTCCCCTATTGCCTCTTCCATAGTTTTCTGACTTTCCGTACTTCCCTGACTTTCCCTCCACTTACTTCTCCTCACTTCCCCGACGTCGCTTCCGTCATTTCCTATCATTTCACATACTTCCCATCACCTAATTTCCCCATACTTCCCCTCTTCTCATTTTTCCTTACTTCTGCTACTTTCCTTTTCTCATTTTTCTTAGCTTCCCCTAATTCCCTTGTCCTCATTTCTCGCAATTACCCTAATCTGGTTTTTTAATAAATGAATTTAATTCATTAAATATTTTTT
>NC_046660.1:53902142-53904504 GCF_010883055.1 Belonocnema kinseyi
AAGTTCTCGTAGAATACGTGATAAGATACCTGGGGCGCGACCTGGTGCACCCGAGTCGTCGACTGACCATTTGGAATTGTTTTCATTATTCACTAAATTTAAGTTTTTAAAAAGTTCCCGTCGAACCGGTGCACCCGGGCAGCGAACTTACCATTTAGAGACGTGTCGGCTATTGGAAAACCTAATATTTTTATTTTTAACTCGAGCTAATTTACTCTGACACTTGCACCTTCTTAAGAATATTCATGTGTGTTTAACGTGTCCTAAGTATGGGAAACGGACAGGAGCGAGGCTTGCGCCATGCTGCCATTCAGCCGTAAGCCATGCTTCAGCCAGATATTTCCAAGTGTCTTGCCAAGCTTGAGCCATGCAAACTGTTTTCACGCGGGCTGATAATCTTCTTCACACTTTCTTCATATTGGTTTTAATTAGTGACAAAGGTTATTAATAAATTAGACGTATAGAAATGCTACTTCAAAATTTAAAGGAGAATATATACATAATGTAAACGTTATTTGAATGTTTCGATGAAAATAATTGTTTCATGTTTTTTATTTTGTGAACTGATTAATTATCAACTGATTCTATTAAAAGTGACTTTTTCTGGAATTAGTTTAAAAGTTTAAGATTAAATAAAATTTTTACAAATAAAAGTTCTAATTTAAAAAAATTTATGAAGTTAAAGTTATTTGAATGTTTTATGACAGAATTATATTTTGATGGTCTTTCTTTTGTAAAATGGTCAATTGATTATTAGCTAATTAACTTTTTCTGATTATTAAAGTAAATAAAGATTAAAACTTAGTTCCTGAAATTGAAGTAACATAATTTAATTATTGACTTAAAGGTTATATAATGGAATATTGAATATGATTTGAATATTAAAAGTTAATTTATATTTGCAATTATATGATTTCAATTAGAGAATTTTTCAAATGATTCTGATGTACTGAAATATGTATTTGCATTCGATTTTTCTAATGATATGGAATTGCGTTTGATTTTTTTCTGGAATTAGTATCAAAAGTTAACAATAAAACGAATTTGCAAAAATGAATGTGATATTAAAAGAAAATGTAGAGTACGCATTATTTCTATGTTTAAATGAAAATGAATAAAATTATTGAAAAAACTTATATTAAGAATTAAAATAATAGAAGCGTCTTAATAATTTCAAAAGATTTTGAGATTATATTTTTTTAAACAGTTATGGGAAAATTTTAAGCAGTTAATATTTCTTTTTAAAATAATAATTTAAAATTTTAAAGATTGCAAAATTGTTACAAAAAATATGGAAGATTTTAAGACAATTATTTCTATTTTCCAGGATTTCATTTAAATTTAGGTAAACTTATTTGTCTAGGGCGCCAAGAGAAGGAAAAATGTATAGTTTAGATTCATGGAAAAATTTCAAACGATTTTTTAATAATGAGTTCTAAGAGATTGTTACAAAAGGTTTCAAATTATTTCATAAAATTAAAAAAAAGGGTTTAAAAGTTTTTATAGCAACATCGTGCCATAATATATAATTTTAGAACAAATTTTCGTAAATTTAAAAGATATGTAGAAGTATTAAAACGATTAAAAAACAATGAAAATTTATTGGATATCTTAGGACTTTTTAAAAAATTCAGGATAATGACATAAATTCTTTAGGTTCCCAAAACAATTTCTTTCGATTTCTTAATTTGAAAAATGAGCTTTAGGAGAAAATTCAAAAAAATTTTGAAACATCAAATATTTCCTTAAATTTCGAAAAAGAGTAAAAGATTTTAAAGCAAAATTTTTGAATTTGTCAACATTAAAAAATAAAAAATGGAATAAACCATAAAATTCTATAAATATAGCGAATACTAAAAGAGAATAAATAAGATTTTTAAACTGCAGAAGATTAAAAAAATGCAAATTTATGTGGAAGTTTTTAAACAAACAGAAAGCCAGCCGTTAAAAATACAAACGTCTGGACACTAATGTTTTTTTCCAAATTAAAAATTGTGAACAAAATGTGTGGAAAACTGAAAACCTAAATGGTAAAGTATCACATGCCCTTAATTAAAATAACTTTGAAAGGTCTCAAGTGAAGAAATAAATTTTATTCAAGTTCCTAGGAAAATTGGAGATGTTTTCCCGTGCAGAAATCTCGGTCTGGCCCCGATCGGGGCCAGACCAGTCCAGGTCGGGTCCCGATCGCGAATCCTGGTCGGGGCCAGGCCGCGCATGAAACACACGCTCAGGTCGGGGCCAGGTCGGGACACCTGACTGGGAAACCCGATCGGTAGACGATGAGTCTCATTATAATCCATTCATGAATTTCACAAATGGAGTTTTAATATAAGTAAACACGAAACTATCGAATAGTCCT
>NC_046660.1:53904604-53908586 GCF_010883055.1 Belonocnema kinseyi
AAGGGTTCGAACTTTTCTTATTATTTTGTAAAATCCCGTAAGATATTATTTCTTTAATCTAGATTTTTTGTTGACGAATCTGAAATATTCAAAAATCTTTTATAATTTTCTTCAAACTTGTAAGAAATTTTTGAAGATTTTGAGCTTAATATTTTACATTTTAAATGATTTTTCAAAATTTCAACAAAAATTGGACTCATTTTAAAATATTTTTAGGAATTCAAGAGGCTTTGCATAGATTTAAAATATTTTAAACCTTGGAAGCATTTCCGAAGGCATATAGAATATATATCATTTTTTCTGAAATTATAAAAGCCCTAAATATCTTTTGAAAAGGCTGAAATTTTTCTAATAATTTGTAAAATCCTATAAAATAAAAGATATATTTTTTATATCTTCTACATTCTTTTTTGACATATCTGAAATATTTAAAAATATTGTTAAATGTATTTCTATACCGCACTTCATCCTAACGATCTATTTTTATTTACGAAACGTCTATTAAGTTTTTTAAACTAATACAAACAAAAATGTTACGTAACTGCAGTTAGGGATGGTAAAAGGGTTTAAAATAACGTTACGTAATATGTCAACTAGAATATAAGTGTTCAGAAAATTTTAACAAATAAATTGTTAGTATCTCCGAAAAACTATAAAATATTATTTTTTGCAATGAAAGGTTACGAAAATGTACTACAAAAACTTTACGAAAGTTAAGCTTTGACTCATTTTTCTTAATACGAAAAAAATACTGCGTGTTTGAAATACATTGAAAATTAGTGAAATTTTTCATGCAAATTTCACCAAAATTTCATTCAAATTTATAAAATTTTTGGTGAAAAAACAGAAACTATTTTAATCAGGATTAAAATAAAAAATAGCTTTATATGTTTTCATCCGGCATGTTTTTGATGAATTTTTGAACTGTGAGCAGTTCTTAGCATATAAAAGTTAATATTAAATATAAAAAATGAAATTTTCTACAGGTTTTTAAAATTTTTAACCAAAACAGGCGAATTTGACACCAAATAGTAAAAGTTTTAACCAAAAAGATGAATTTTCAACCACAAAGATTAATTTTCTATTTGAAAAAATCTTTTTTAACAAATAATAGAACTTTCAACTAAATTGATGTTCAATAGAAGTACAATAATATAAAAAGTATTTTAAATAAGATAGAATTCACTTAAAATCCGGACGGTTCTACACATTATATATCAGAATCTTTTAGCGATTAACATTTTTTTATAGTCAATTATGCAAGACGTTTTTTCTGATATAAGACAAACAATTATATAAAAAATCGTATAATCGACTTTTCTCTTAAATAAATTAATTTTTCCACCAAAATAACGAATTTTCAACAAAAATATGAATTTCTAAATACTGCATTATTTTTCTACTAAAACAGAAAACTTTAAAAAATTGAATTATTAAGTACAAAACGTCAATTTTCAGTTTAAAATATCAATTTTCAAGCAAAAATAGTAGAATCGAAATTTCTTTTGAAGAAATTTATTATTGACCAAATGAAAAAGATTTTTTTTAAATAACTGAATCCTTAATGAAAAATATTAATTTTCAACCAAGAATATTGCTTTTCTACAAAAAATAACGAATTTTCTGCAAAATCTAGAAAGTTTCAAAAAAAGAAATTTAAAGAAAATAGTTGAAATTTCAATCAAAAAGGTTTGTTTTGAACCGAAACAGATGAAGCTTCAATTTTGAACTTAATATTCAACGAAAAATGGGATAGTTCAGTTTCTAGTTTGAAAAAATAATTTTCAACTTAAATTAGTGCAATTGAAAAAAAATAGCTGAGATCTCTACCAAAACAGATTGCAATTAAATATATCAATAAATTTTTAACCAAAAATGGAAAGTTGAATTTTCACTTCAATACATTAATTTTGAAAAAAAAATTGTCAGAAAAAATGTTTAATCCTAAATTAGAAAGAAGAGTTTTTAAAGAAGAAGATTAATTTTCTAAAAAAAATACGAGTTTTTAGCAAAATCCATACATTTTTAAACAATTAGTCAGATTTTTAACTAAAAAAGATTACACTTTAATTTAAAAAATTACTTTTTTACCAAAAATGTCATAGTTTAATTTTCTGTTAAAAATTAATTTTCAACAAAAAAACAAGTGTTGTAACAATTATTTCAAAGGAGATCGAATTCATTTAAAATTAGCAGGTTCTGCACTTCAAGTCGTTGAATCGATTAGGAAGGGAATTATGTTGTTTTTAGATTAAATTTTAAGAGAACAATTTTTTCGTCATAAAAAAATTCTATGTTCAAAAGATTAATTTTTAACTAATAAGATTAATGTTTTACAAAGAAGACGAATGTTGAATCAATTACTTGATTTTTAAACTATAAGGGAACAGTTTTTCAAAGCTTTTTGTTCAAAATATTCAACAATTTAGTTTAATTTTTTTATGTCTTAACTAAAATTGTTTCTTGGTTAAAAACTCATCTCTTTGGGTAGAAACTTGATAAACACATCTACAACTGTAATTTGGTAGTTGTGAATCATCTTTTGTTAAAGCTCCTTTGATTAGGACTCAATTGTTTTGTTTAAAATTTGTCCTTTTTCTTTGCATTCGACTACTCGGTTAAATGTCAAATTAAATGAGTTTTTGTTGAAAATTTCTCTAATTGTTTTAAAGTTGAAGGACCTTTTACAAGTTAATTTTTTTGGTTGAAGATTCATTATTTGAGTTAAAAATGTATGTCTGGTTAAAAATTAAAAAATTTTCTTGAAATGCATTTTTCACTTTTAACCAAATAGTTACATTTTCAAACTACAAATATAACTGAATGACCAAATTTTCAAACAAAAAAGATTAATCTTCAACCAAAAAGAGTTTCATTAAAAATAAAAGAATTCTCAATGAACACGTAGTGGTGGACATCTTAAAACAAAAAGGAAATATTTTCAACAAAATATTTAATTTTTTAACCAGAGTTGAAATTTCGAATCAATATGTAAATTTTCAACAAAGTAGTTGAATTTTGCACCGGAAAATATGGATTTTCGATAGAAAATGTAATATTTGATATTTCAACGAATTCAGATGCTGCCAAGAGATGCATGATAAAAATAAGAAAAATAATTTTTAATCATAACGATTCATTTTCTAAAAGAGATTTGAATTTAAACCCATTTCTTAAAATTTTAAGTCAAATGACTATTTTTCTCTAATACAGTTATACCTCTACCCTCCATCTACCACCATAAACCACATTTTTTAAAACACCTTTACCCCAAATGATAACACAGGCCCACAAAAAAAACAAAAGTGTCTGTGCAATTGACCAGAGCTATATATTCTTATGTATTTTTCGACGCTGAATCCGAATTTGCAATACTGTTCTGGAGGTTTTCCACTACATGAATCACAAAACTAGAACTTTTTTCGACCCTTGATCATAAAGTAAGACTTAGAACCTATGTATAGCGATATTCATGAACTCCATTATAATATTTTTAGCTTTTTTTAAGAAGTGCCTTAGAGTTTTAATGGGTTAATCAATTGAGTTTGTAGAATTTTCGCTAATGCTTCGCAACTACGATAGTGAGATGTTGGATACTAGACATTGGCGATATCTATTTTTATTTTTGTCTTCCAAAAAAATATTTTAAATAAAGTTTTAAAGTGTTTTACACTTACGCACACGTTTCTCGACAAATGACCGGCGTAAAGGATTTCTGACACGCTTTTGACCTCTTTCTGAAGATGTTTTTCTCTTCATCATCCAGCAGTAATCTGCCAACATATTTATACCCCATCGTCCTTCAAATCTGCGTTCAAATTCCTTCAAGTCTTGGCGAAACCCTTCTCCTTGCTCTTCACTAAAGTCCCTGTTGTTCTCCGGAAATTGATCAATATGTGAATCAAGGAAATGAAGCTTCAAGTTCATTAGGCAGCCCAGTTTTTCAAAGTTGCGTACCATTTTTTTTTACAATAGTTTTGTA
>NC_046660.1:53908686-53910786 GCF_010883055.1 Belonocnema kinseyi
AAAAAGGAATAAAAAAAGACCAAAAAGACTCATTTTCAAGAAATATTCATATCCGAATCACAGCAAAAAACAGGTATTTTCGATAAAACAGTTGCATTTTCAGTTACTAAAAAAATGAAATTTTTGTAAATAAAATTTTAAATCATCGAAACAAATTATTTGAGGCTTTGTATGTTGTGAACCATTTAATTCATTATTAGCTCCCGCGTGAAAAAAGTTTGCATGGCTCAAACATGGTAAGACACTTGGAAATATCTGGCTGAAGCATGGTTTGCGGCTGAATGGCAGCATGGCGCAAGCCTTGATCCTGCCCGTTTCCCATGCTTAGGACACGCTAACCACAAATGAATATTCTTAAGAACGTGTAAGTTTCAGAGAAAATGAGCTTGCATTAAAAATGAAAATCCTAGATTTGCCAAAAGCCGACATGTCTCTAAATGGTAAGTTTATTACCCGGGTGCACTGGGTCGCACACGAGGTAGTTTAGCACGTATTCTACGAGAACTTAAAAAAATTTTAATTGTGCCAATCGCCAAAATAACTACCATTAGTGAGTCGAAGATCCGGATGCACCAGATTGAGCACCAGGTAGTTTAATATTATTCTATGAGAACTTCTTACAAATTTAAATTTGGTGAATGATGAAAACAATTCCAAATGGCCAGTCGACGACCCGGGTGCACCAGGTCGTACCCCAGGTATCTTAGCACATATTCTGCGAGAAATTTTTCAACATTTAGATTGTTCCAACAGCCAAAATTACTCAAAATAGTGACTCAACGATCCGGGTGCACCAGGTCGAGCACAAGGTAGTTTAATACTATTCTACGAGAACTTTTTACAAATTTAAATTTTGTGAATGATGAAAACAATTCCAAATGGTGAGCCGACGACCCGGGTGCACCAGGTCGCACCCCAGGTATCTTAGCATATATTCTGCGAGAACTTTTTCAACATTTAGATTGTTTTAACAGCCAAAATAACTTAAAATTGTGAGTCGACGATCCGGCTGCACTAGGTCGAGCACCATGTAGTTTAATATGTATTCGACGAGAATATTTTCAAAATTTATACTTTTTGAATAATAAAAACAGTACTAAATGGCGAGTCGCAGATCTGGGTGCACCAGGTCGCGCCCCAGTATCTTAGAACGTATTCTACGAAAACTTTTTCTAAATTTAGATTGTTTTAACAGCCAAAATCACTAAAAATTTTGATTCAATGATCCGGTTACACCAGTTCAAGCACACGGTAGTTTAATACTATTATACGAAAAAATTTGACAAATTTAAATTTTGTGAATAATGAAAAAAAATTGAAATGTTTAGTTGACGATCCGAGTGCACCAGGTCACGCCCCAGGTCGACTCTAATTTTCAGTAATTTTGGCTGTTGGAATAATCTAACTTTTGAAAAATGTCTCATAGAATACGTGCTAAACTATCTAAGGTGCGACCTGGTTCACCCAGGTCGCCGACTCACCATTTGGAATTGTTTTCATTATTTACAAAATTCAAATTTTTAAAAAGATCTCGCAGAATACGTATTATACTACTTGGTGATCGACCTGGTGCACCCGGGTCGTCGACTCACAATTTTTAGTAATTTTATCTGTTGAAACAATCTAAATTTTGAAACAGTCCTGGTAGCATACGTACTAAGTTACCTGGGACGCAACCTGGTGCACCCGGGTCGTCGACACACAATTTTTGGTAATTTTGGCTGTTGAAACAATCTCAACTTTGAAAAAGTTCTCGTAGAATACGTGATAAGATACCTGGGGCGCGACCTGGTGCACCCGAGTCGTCGACTGACCATTTGGAATTGTTTTCATTATTCAATAAATTTAAATTTTTAAAAAGTTCTCGTAGAATACGTATTATACTACCTGGTGCTTGAACTTTTGCACCCGGGTCGTCCACATAAATTTTTAGTAATTTTGGCTGTTGAAACAATATCAATGTTGAAAAAGTTCTTGTAGAGTACGTGATGAGATACCTGGGGCGCAACCTGGTGCACCCGGGTCGTCGACACACAATTTTTGGTAATTTTGGCTGTTGAAACAATCTCAACTTTGAAAAAGTTCTCGTAGAATACGTGA
>NC_046660.1:53910886-53922839 GCF_010883055.1 Belonocnema kinseyi
AAAATGAGGTTTTTCGAGCAAAACCCCATAAAAAAGTAGCTGGACCCTACTTTTTTATTGCAAATTCGGATTCAGCGTCGAAAAATACATAAGAATATATAGCTCTGGTCAATTGCACAAAATTCGTACAGTATTCAACAGCTTATTACATGTGTTTTTCTACCTATAAGGTCATTGATTATTATAATACACGTTCAAAAATTTTGATAAATTGATTTATAGAAATTGTGGTGTAAAAATGCAAAGTTTATTATTTAAAGAGTATGATTATCATCAACATGAGCTACAAAATCGTAATAAATGCTATTCATCAATAATAGGTGAAAATTAATTTTTAACAAAAAAAGCTCATTTGAAATAAAATAGTTCAATTTCATTTTCTTCCTAAAAATATAAAATTCGTTGAAATCCTATAATAAAAGTTTAATTACAGTTTCAGATACAGATCTCATCCCTTGGTGTCTTTTACTATTTTATACTAATCATTTGTAACATTCATTAAAAATGTATAACATAGAAAAAATAGGCTTTTCATTTATTCTTTTTCATAAAAAAATAAATAGGCGCGAGCCGTGGTGCACGCAAGACTGTTAGTAACTGTATACATATATTTGTTCCATTTGTCAAACTGATTTAATTCTTCCTCATCTCATATTTTTTAAATTTATTTTTCCCTCCTCTCTATATTCTCAAGTATTTTTATCCGATCTAAATTGCTTAAAAAATAAAAAGAATGATATCGAATAAACAGTCCATAACCAGACAAAAGAGCATGGATATTTTAGATTCAGAGCGAAAAAATCTACAAAGAGTGACACGCACATAATTGAATCCGATAAATCAATATTTTTCAGCTTATACTTTGACAGTTTTACGAGCCGAAAATAAAAAAAATACGTCAAGAATAACGAGGACTCAGAAACTGAAATATTTATTACATAATTGGAAAAAAAATCTGGAACATTTTCTCTAATAATTTATATTATTTTATCCAGTTTAGTATTCTAAACACGATAATAAAAAGTTATACAAAATCAGAGACGGGAGACGATTTGGAAATTAATTTTGTAATGTAACGAGAAATGATAAAATAAACACACACACGACCCAAAAATCAAAAAACTACATTTTTACGTATTATTCTTACATCTTAGCCATTTTCGTTGCCTTTTTCATTAAAATTATTACTAATGTATAATTTGAATACTTCGCATAATTTTTTAAACAATTTTCAATTGTTCAAACAAATTTAAATTAGATAAACAATAATTTATTCGCAAAATTATAAAAAATAATCGTATTCTTTGATTTAAATGTAATTGTTTGTCATTATTGGGAATAGTACGATTTTCTGAAAACAACATGTAATTATTTAAACAATTATTTATTGTCTATTTTCAAAATTTCTCAAAATTGAGTCAGAGATATCAACTTTCTTTCGAATTTAGTATCTTATGCTACGTTTTGTTGAATAATTACATAATTTGGATACATTTCTTTTAATTTTTATTAAATTTCTATTTGTTTAAACAATATTTATTTGCTCGAGCAGTTTTTTTCTTATAACTAAACATATGAAATAAAGTAGAACACATACAATTATGTTCCAGACTGTATAGTTTATAGAAAGAGTACATTAACTACTTTTTAATTCATTAAATAAATATAATTTGTTTAATTAATCAATTTTCCAAAAATACTTTAAAAATCGTATTTTTATATTTTTGTGAAAATAATTGTTTAATCAATTGAAAAATGGTACATATATTCTTTTTATACGCTGTACAGTTAGAAAAATAACTGTATGTCTTTACTACAATCGAGTTTTTTAGTTATTAAAACATAACTGCTTGGGCAAATAAAAATCATTTAAATAAATAGAAATATGTTCAAAATTAGCAATAATGTATCAAAATTATGTAATTATTCAAGAAAAAGTAGCATATGATACTATTTTTGAAAAGGTGTCAATCTCTGGACCAATTTTTAGAAATTTTGAATATAAGCAATAAATAATTCTTTAAATAATTACATGATGTTTTTAGAAAGATTGGATACTCCAAACAATGACAAAATATTGCGTTTCAATCCGAAAATAGATTATTTTTTACATTTTTTAGAAATAAATAATTGTTTAAATAATTTGAATTTGCTTAAACAATTGAAAATTGTCTAAAAAGTCATGGTAAATATTCAAATTGTCCATCAGTAATTATTTGTATAAAAAGACGACGGATATTGCTAAATTAACAATAATACGTAAAAATGTAGTTTTCTGATTTTCGGGTAATACTTGGGGAATTACGGGGGGGGGGGGCTAAAAATAAAAGTTATTAGTATGGTTTTATTTCATAGACACTTCTCTTTAATTCCTAAAAAGTTTGGCACATTTGGATGAAACCCTGGAATATGAGTTCAATTTTTAGAACATTCAAAAGTTCCTTATGTTAATTAAATATCATTTGCTGTTATTATTCGAATTTCGAAAAAAAAACTGATACATTTTCTATCTCTGGAAATAGAAATTTTTGGGGGGTGTCTTGTCCTTTACAATAAATAAAAACCGCCGGCTTCGCGGGCATATTCTCGTAACGCGTGGCTCGTTTCACTCGCAAGTTTGAGCGCGCAACTTTTGGTTTACGCGCTTCGCGCTCGATGGTATATTTATCTCGCGCTCCGCACTCGATAATGTATTTACCTCGCGCTCCGCGCTCGGTCATTGTGCATTCCTTACACTTTTGCATAGATTTTTTTAAACTGAAGGTCAAAACATCGACAACAGTATAGTGACTTCTTTTTTGTTAAAGCTTTTTCGGCTTTAACGAATACATTCTTATCACGTCTCTCCTGCTTCGCACTTAAGTTTGTATCTCAACTTGTATATCATGTCCATAAAAATATATCATTACAATTCACACATGCATTGATATTAAAACAGACGTAGTTTTATTGTCTCTTTTAAAAAAATGCGCATTGTTTAAAAAATGTGTTATTAAACATTTTACTGCAACTTCTGCTGGTTTTTCAAAAACTGAATTTACTCATTTCCAATTTTATTTTTGCGATTTAAAAGTAGCACATACGGGCAACACATAGCCTTACCCTTTTTTAATTCCTAAATTAAATCCCTATATCAGTGACCCACAAAACTTCGATTAACGAGGATTTGGGGACGGGGAAAAATGACATTTTTGGTTAAAAAAACGTACAGCCTACGAATATGGAGCGATTTGAACAACAAAAATGTCAAAAAAAGCTGTTAAGATTTCTAAGAGAGTTGTCAAGCCTGGTTTTTCAATTAGGATTTCAATTTTTATAAATACACAAATATGACGAAAAAATGGCCATTTTTCTATTTGACGTTTACAGTGCGCGTCAATAGCAGGAAAAGTATTGAAATCGCCTAAGTTTGATCAACTAATATTAGTTAAAGATGTTTCAATATTATATATTAAACAAACAGATTTTTTATAAACGAATTATTTGTTCAAAAAATGTTTTCTATGAATTCGGAATTTTATAATATTTGCAGCAAAATTCATAATTTGTTTATTAATCTTATGATCTTTTAAAGAAATTTAAGAAACAAATGCATCATTCGGTCATTCGTCGGTAAAAAAATTCGGTTTCTCCAATGCCAGTATTTTCAGATAAGACCTTGATGGGAATTTTAGTAACATTCATAATATGTTGATAAAGTTTATTATTGTTTAAAACAAATTTGATAAACGAATAAATTAATCAGGTGTTTGTCTGCAGAAAAATTTTTTTTTCTATGTCAACAGTTTTAATTAGGATATCGAAAAAAATAATTTTCCCATCGACAGATGCTCGAATAATGCATTTGTTTTTCAAATTTGTTTTAAATAATATGAAATTTATTAACCAATTATGAATTTTGCTGAAATTATCAGGAACTTCATAATTAAAAACACTGATATCGAAAAAAAAAATAATTTTTCCGTCCACAGATGTCCGAATAATGCATTTGTATGTTAAATTTTTTTTTTTAATCATAAAATTTGTCAACTCATCATGAAGGTTGCCGAATTTATTATAAAGATCCCAATTAAATGTCAGTTATCGAAACAAAAAAAAATTTTTCTGTCGACAGATGCCCCAATAATGCATTTGTTTATTAAATTCGTTTTAAATAAATCATAAAACTTATCAAAACATATGAATTTTGCTGAAATTATCCTGAAGTTCCCAACTGAAAAGACTGCCATTGAAAACACAGAATTTTTTTGACGTCAAACGCCCGAATAATGCATTTTTAAATTAAATTTGTTCAAAAAATCATAAGAATAATCAACAAATTATGAATTTTGCTCAAATTATAATAAATTTCCTAATTGAAAAAAATTGACATAGAAAAAAACAAACAATTCTGTCGAAAAATGACTGAATACTGTATTTGTACATTGAATTTGTTTATAATATAAACAATTATAATCAGAAGAGGCATTTTTTAATATAATATTGTTCGATTCCAATTTCTTCCAACATAACTTAAGAAAAACGTGAAAATCAAAGACAACATTGTTTCAACAGATTATTTGTAGATAACAAATTTTGTATTTATATTGTCTGATATTGGAATATCTTTAACCAATGCTATTTTATGCAACTTTAGCGACTTCAACCGTTATGCTGTTATTGACGAGCACTGGGAACGTCAAACAGAAAAAGGACATTTTTTCGTCATATTTGTTTATTTAGAAAAAAATTGAAAACCTAATGTAAAAATGAGGCTGGACAACTCTTTTAGAAATCTTATTAGCTTTTTTTCACATTTTTTTATCGAAATCGGTGAAGATTTGTGGACTGTACGTTATTCTGAAGCAAAAAAAAATGTTGATTTTCGTGTATTTTTTTAAATTTTGTAAATGCAATTACTCTGGTGAATTTTTATTTTATAGAAAAAAGGCATTAGATCAAATTGCTTATCTGTTTAAATACTATGAATATCCGTACAGAACATTTTTGAATTTTGAAAAAAAGGTCTAAAAAATTTTCAAAATACGCTCACTTTTTGAATTTTAAGCCAAAATGGCTAGCTAACGAATTTGACCTTTATTTTAAGACACTTAAAAAGTATATTAAAGGGCCAATCCAATCTGTCGATTCTTTCGAAAGTTACCGTGCTCACAAACTAGAAATTTACAGCCGCACGCACACACGTGCACACAGACACAGTCAGACAGACGAATTCGTAAAAATCTGTTTTTCGGATTCAGGGTGTCTCAAAACGTGGACACATGACAAAAACTGGGGCTGGGGGGGGGGGATCAAATTTAGACAAATCTAATACCTTCTCTTGATGAGAAAGTAAAAAATTTGTCAATGCATTTTTGGACACTCGAAAATCTCGAGATGTGATTTTTCAAAATTTGGTAATTGGGAAAACTAATTTGATTTCCATCACTCACCGTGAAAGAAGTTTTAAATAGAAAGAATTATTCTTGCACCGAAAATACGCATTCAACCACAAGCTTTTCAAAATAGTATAACATGCCTCTTGTTGTTCTTTTTTTCATAACAATATAGTGCATTTTTATAAACAATTTTATTTATTTCAAACGTTTTTTTTATGTCTTTTGTACCATAAAATTGGTTGGTACATATTTGAGAATCTTGAACAAAAATTTTAAGGTAAAAAAATACGGAAAAAATATTCCAAGTTCAAAATAAAGAAAATTGTTTATAGAAATGCACTATATTTTTATGAACAAAAAAAAAGCAACAGGACCAATTTAGAAATTCAAATGTGGGGCTGGTCGGGTATGCGATGATTTGGCCCCACTTCAAGTCGGGGACTGGTCGGGACTACTGATTAGTGTCCCCGACCAGTTCCGTCACGGTGAATTGATCGTGGGCTGGTAAGTCGACCCGAATTATCCTATTCGGAATCTAGTCAAGTACTGGCAGGGTCCTACAATAACACGACTATCAAAAAAAAAAAAAAAAATAGCGTTAACTTTATGATTTACAAAAGCAGAGTGTATCAACTATATTTTACTTCACTATGTGTATATATCTTTATATAACAACGAAACGAAATAAAATAACTGAAAAGTACAATTACAGATTCAAATTATTTTCATTTTATGAAAAATGCGATTGAAAATACATATAACGACAACAATATTTGTAATAAGACACTTTTTGTAAAAACGAAAATTATTATAGCTCGGAAACAGCAATTTATTTTTCTCTTTTTAATAGAGTAAGCTCTACATAATTCAAGAATCAATGTTATATTTGATTTTGTTAAATGTATTAAAAATTTTACCGAGTGTGTGATATAAATCCTAACTTAAAAATTAAATTTTTCCATTCTACTCGAAAAATAAGAATTTCATATTTTTCGCAATTTTAAAAAAAATATACACATTTTTATTTAAAATATAGAACTAGGGCCATAGATGGACTTCTTGCGTGAAATAAATTAAGCGTTTGAATTGTTCAGGCAAGAATCCTAATTCTCTTTTTCAAGTATTTTATACAAAAAGTATTAAAATTAGACATTCTTAATCAATGATTCTTGTACTCGTATGTTAGCCAAATCGAATTAACTTTACTCTATTACACTAACCATAAGAATAAAATTACCTTCACCATATTAGTTATTTCGCTGCTATTTCAATAAAATATTTTTTCAGCTAAGTCAGATTCAAATTGAGGTTAGAAAAGATCTACACTACCGCTTGCAGCGGCAAAGATTAGTAGTAAATAAAGCTGAGAATTCAACGTTCAAAAAGACAGTCTTAAAGTTTCTTTGAATTGATCATAAAGATGTACTTCTATTTATTCTACAATAAATGTTATAACTATATAAATGTTTAAATAAAATGCTTAACTTTTCTTTTCAAACATGGAAGCCTCATTTTATCTTACAATTTTCTTTTATAAAAACTAAATAATTACAATAAAGGTTGTTGTGAAAAAGTTTATTGATTGTTTTTTTATCAATAAAAAACAAGTAAATAATGAGACTTGTGACGAGATTAACTCAGTATATTTAACACTCTTCGTAGAAACCTGGCAATATTTTTTTCATTTCAAAACTTCGTTTACAGAGAGCGATTGAAAACATTTCCCAGTGGGCACAAAGTTTAGCGACGTCTTTACGACATCGTTACGACATCTTCACGACAATTTTACGACATCCTATGTCTATGTCGTAAAGTTGCTTGACGATATCGTGAATAAGTCGTATGACCTGACGATGTCTTTACGATATCGTAAATACACCGAAACGACATGGACATAGGATGGCGTAAAGATGTCGTAAAGATGTCGTAACGATGTCGTAAAGACGTCGCTAAATTTTGTGTCCACTGGGTTAATTTTTCCGGATTACCAAATTCCAAAAAATCATGTCCCGAAAGTTTCGAGAATCACACTAAAATAAAAAAATAAGTATCGATTATTTTCGAACACAAAACGCGAAAAAAATGTTTTGTAGAAAAAAATTATGATTGTAAATCTCCCATATATATATTATATCATTTTAAGTAACAGTTATTCGGGTCTCATTGATTATATCGGCAATGCTAATATGTGCACACTGTAAATTGTTCGTCTCATCGAAGCATGAAAACTGATCACGGATATTGATAAATCAAGCGATTATCGGTGATACGACTAGCGATTACGTAAATTCATTAGCGAATGAGTTAATGTGAGTACAGGATTCATGTTTACAGATGCACATATTATCATTGATCAACTGGAAATTTGATATCCCGGAAGAAATGAAATTTCGGATGCATATTTCATTTGGGAATGGTTAATGAATGTAGAATTCATAGCCTAAAATGCTCTCAAAATAGAGGAAATAGGGTGATTTAAAACGAAAATAAAAATAGAGCAATAATATAAAAATAAATTCTTTTGAATAAAAGTAAAATTAATACAAAACAAAAGAGATTAATTTTTAACAAGAGTTGGATTTTTTAGCTAGAAAGTAGAATGTTATAGAAGTAGAAAAATCATTTGCAACCAAAAAGTTGAATCTTCAAAGAAAAATTATTTTGAAGCAAAAAGTTGCATTTAGAACCAAATAGTTGATGTTGCAAGCAACGTGACAAAAAAACTAATCTTTCAGAAGAATTTTCAGAAGAATTTTTAACTTAAAAAGTTGAATTTTCAATAAAGAAGTTAATTTTCAACCAAAAATATAAATTTTCTACTTCGAAAGACGATGTTTGAAATATATACCGGAATTTTAAGTAAATAGATAAATTTTCGATCAAAAATGAAGTGGTTTAATTTTCAGTTTGAAAAATTATTTTTAACAAAAAAAAAACAACTAATTTTTAGACAACAAAAATACGAATTTTCAACATGTCTTGAATCTTCAAGCAAGTTAAATTTTTCTGTACAAAAAAATCTACAGAAGTCTGAAATTTTTTTATATTTGAGCTAAGTTTTTCAGGTGGAGATTGAATTTTTAGCGTGAAAATTTTAATGTTTTTCGAATTATTATTTTATACTGTAACATATGCATTTTCAAAAAATACAAAAATTGATAAGAAAGTGGTATACATTATAAACCAAAATTGAAATAGTTCAATTTTAATTTTAAAAAATAATTTTTAACCAAACAAAAATACTGATTTTCAAAAAGATAATACAATTATTAACAAAAACCGAATAACAAAAAGACGATGTTTCTGTGAAAAAGTTGACCTTTAAAGGAATATGTATTATCATCGGAGAAGAATAGAATTTCTCAACGTTTCAACGGACTAGATGAAGCCATGATTCCGAAATTTCTTTAATTACATTTTTTCTAAAAAAAGATTTCCATTCGCTCCGCTGGGAATTTCCAATCGAAAAATATGAATCAACAAGAAAAGTTGAATTTAAACAAAAATTTGCATTTTTAACCTAGAAAAAGGAAATTTTGAAATAATAAGATTAGTTACCCAAACAAAAAGAGGAATCCGCAAATGCCCAAGATTGATTTGAAACAAAAAGTAAAAAAGTTACAGTAATTAAACTGATGGATCTTCAAATAAAGTACTTGCAGTTTCAGTTGAAAGTATTATTTTGAAAATAGAAAGGCAACGAACTTTTAACCAAAGTAAATTAATTAAAAAAATGCTTTTCAATAAAGTGGTTTAACTTTGTCCCAGATAGTTGCATTTTCAATTTAAAAAAATCGAATTTCAGCCAAAAAATAGTTTTTAACAAAATTGGTGAATTTTTAAGCAAATAATAACATTTTCAACTAAAAATATCCTTTTGCTCCTACTTGCGGCTCGGCGTCAGTTCTCGGAAGAACTATATCAGGGGACCCTATCGCAGAGTTTCAGTGCATGATAAAAATTTAATTCCCATAAAATCCTTTTATTAGAAAGCGTATTCAATTTTATAAGAATATTTTTTTGGAAAAGCCCCATTTCCGATAAAATTTTAGATTAGCCAGCCCTGTGCTGATACCATTCATTTCTGGATGACCCCCAATTCAAAGTTTAATTACTTATCACTAGAATTTCCATTTGAAAGATTAACCTGTGAACATGCTACAGTCTGGTACTCCATATATGTATAAATCTGATATGAAAACTCACATTTCGAGCAGTAGAGAAATACCCCATAAATGAATACCGGTGCAAAACCCATATAAATACCCATGGAGATGGTCATCTCTACAGAAACTGGCGCAAAGAAAGAAACTAATAAAGGTTATTACGTTCCTGACAGCCGTTAGCTACTCCAAATGTTGCATTGTAAAACTAGAATCTGCGTGTCATGCCACCTCCATAAAAATTTTCTCTTCAAATCCACGACGGAACGTTATCAGCTCATTTGTGAGGATGAGGAATGCATTTTTCGCCGGTACATTAAGTAGTAAATCCTTCGGGAAACGACACCCAATAAAATCTCTGAATTCTCTGTCGAATAAAATATTATCGAGTCTCATTCTACTTTTATATATATATTTTTTAAATTTAGAAATTTAATTCGGAAACTTAATTTGAGATTAAGTAATCATAAGGAAAGCTATGCTTATTATTTATTACAGAGGGATTATAATTATGAAAAATTTATATTTAACAATAAATCAACCAGTTGACGGATTATTATTTAAATATTATAAGTATAACTATGAAATCCAATCTTCTTCATTCATAACTATTCACTGGATACCAGATTGTAAGAAACTAAAATATTTATCACGAAAAGGAAAAATATAGTTAATCTAGATGAGAGATGTAAAAAGATTTTTAGTGAGAAACAATTCGCAAAACCATTTTATATTTTAAAAAAAGCCTTAAATAAACTAAAAACTAGATTTCCCGAATCTGCATCAACAAGTTTTTAGACTCTTTTTAAAGGTGGGAGTATTCACAATCTCTAAGTGCTAATTAGATGTTTTGACCCTCAGAAAATACCAGTGTATCTAGAACTTTCTACCCCTTAATATCTAAAAAGGGAAACCATGTTTTTAAACACTGCATTATTTCCCAAACAAGATTAGATGAAGTTAGCAGCATAAGGAAAAATTTTGCTGCAAAAAAATTCCTGTTCAGGCAAATGGAAATCCTTTCAATCTTAAATTTGAAAGGAAATTCTATTGACATAAAAAACACACATTTTTCATAAGAAGACAAAATTAAAAAATAATAATTGAAGAATAATTAAAAATAATTAAAAGAATCTGTGGAGTTAACCAAAAAACGAAAATAAATTCAAAGCCTGGTCAGGAAGAGTATCGAGGTATACTTTTGTGTTTTGCAACTGCTCATTTAACTTAACAGACGTTCCTTGACATCAATAAAATTGCCTCTCAAATTGAAGGTGATATTGATTTTAATTTGTCTTAAAAAGAATCTTTTTGCTGTAAATATGATCCTTATTTGACAAATGTCATCTAATGTTGCTGTTAAAAAATTTTGTTTGTGCAAAAAAGATATTGATGAAGTTAAAAAAATAGACAAGAAAATAAGCTTTTCGTTTTAAGACAATGAATCACAGAATGATTTAAAGAAATAATGTAAAAGTATGAAAAATAATTACATGCCTATGTTGCTTATTATATTTTGCTAAATTTATATGTGAAATTCTTGCAATTTTTAAAAGTTTAGTAACATTTGCTTCAATGCATGGAATTCTTTAAGGCTTCCCTTCGATTACCAAAGTTAAGTAACGCTTGGCTTCACAATACTCAGATGGGAGACAACATGGTGGGAAAAATTTTTCCCAGGGAAAATATAAAACCTGGACGAAAACGCTAACAATTATTATTTGTTTATTAGCGAGTTTATAAAAATAGTTATTGTGAACAATCAGCCACACAAAAAATGCATTTAAAATGAAAAAACATGTAGGTGTATCCAATTTACCTTTAACATCAATTATCCATAGAATAGGAATAAAAAATTAATTGTTGAGTTTCACCCTCATAAGTCAATTTCAAAGGGTTTTAAAAATCCCCATAATTAAACAATTGGATTTTTCATGTTTTTTGTTTTAATTATTATTTTTTCAAATTTCTTTTAGTAGAAATGATTTTTCACGCATAAAATATTATCCAATAATTACAATTATATGTTTAATCAAACTGTTTAAACAATTTGTATTTTTATCCAAAATGTCTCACTAATAAACTTAGCATTTAGCTTAGGACCCTAAAAGAATGTACCAAAAGCCAATGTAATAGATTAATTTTTTTATAAGTAATTGTGCTCACAGGCAGATAGACATAAAGACAGACATAACGACAGACAGACATACAGGCAGAACCATTAGTAAAAACCTGTTTTTCGGATTCAGGGGGTCTCGAAACGTAGACCTTTTGACAAAAACTAGGGGAGGAGGGGTCAAATTTTACACAAATCTAATACGAGGGTAGTTCAATAAGTCCTTAGAATGACCAACAGATGGCGCGCGAATCGCTCCAAATCATCTGTTTTCAGTCAGCACCACTCCCGACTAG
>NC_046660.1:53922939-53949168 GCF_010883055.1 Belonocnema kinseyi
TATAGAGCTCCAAGGAGATTATGTTGAAAAATAAAAAAAAAATTACCCAAAAAGAATTGTTTTTATACTTCATTCTAAGGACTTATTGAACTACCCTCGTACCTTCTCTGATGATAATGTAAAAATTATTTATTTGTCATAAATAATTTTTTGATACTTCTGTTTTTAGTTTGAATCATATAAAAATAGTATCAAAAACATGAATAGTGAAATTTTTTGAAACCCCACAAACAAGACGAAAAAGAAATTAAAAGACATAAGTTGTAATAAAAATGTGCCCACGCAGCGGGAACATTATTTTTTACCTTTAATCTTGTAGGGAATTCAAAAAACAACATTTTTCTTTTCCTTTTTCATATCGTGCGTTATTTGGCTTAAAATTTTCATTTTCGTGTGTTTTTGGAATTTTGTAAATGCTATAACTCTGGTAATATTTAATTTTTTGAAAAAAGTCATAAAAATAAATTGTTCGACTTTTTGAATACTATGAATAACCGTACAGAGAATAAAAAAAGTGGTTTTAAAAGTATTCAAAATGTCCCCACTTTTTGAATTTTTATCCAAGATGGCTGGCTAGCGAACTTAACCTTCAGTTTGGGACACTAAACAAGTGTGCTAAAGGCCTATCAAATAGCTTAACTTTTTCAAATGTCATCGAGTTCACAGCCAGACATACATACACACATACATCTAATACCTTCTCTGATGAGAATGTAAAAAAGAAGGAAATTTTTAGTTACAAAAACTAATTTTTTCGTGTAAGTCTTACACGAAAAAGGTTCAATTTTGAGCGAAATACTCGTGCTCGAATTGTCAACAGAAGAAGTTAATTGTTAACAAAATAGTTTAATTTTCTACCAAAGTAGTTACATTTTTAAACGAATTTTTTTTAAACATTGTAATTTTCGAAAAAATAATGACATTTGCACATGTTGCATTTTCAATAAAAAAAAGTAATTGTTTACAAGAAACAAAAAAATTTGTAGCAAAAAATTGTATTTTCAACAAGATAGATGAGACTTCAGTTAAAATAATAGTAAATTTTGACCTGGAATAGTTACATTTTTAGTGAAAAATAAAATTTTTACCAAAATTTCTTAATTCTTAAGCAAGAATGATAATTTTTTACAAAAAAAAAGAATTAAAAAAATTCATAAATTAAAAAAAATTAATAATTTTAAAGCAGAAAAATGATTTTTTGCAAAGTAGTTCAACTATTAACTACGTATTTAAAGTTTAACAGAATTTCGAAGCAAATAGTTAAACTTTGGTGTGGAAAAGATAAATTTTTAATTAAAAATGTCAATTTTTCACAAAAAATGGAAGGTTTAGCTAAAATTTAATTAGTTTTTATTTTAATCTCAAATGAAACAAAATAATTAATTCTTTTAAAAAACGTTTAGCCAAGAAAAATACATCTTAAATCAAAGAAATAAATCTTCAAACCAAAAAAATCAATACAAAAAATGTTAACTTTAAAATAAAAGTTGTTTTTGTCTTATTGGGTTATTAATTAAGATTACATTTAAGCACATACATGTCTTTCATTGAATGCACAAGAAAAGAAAAACCAACGCCTCAATCTATCCTTATTATTTCCTCGTATTTTTCATACTAACATGTACGAACATGTATCGAAATTAATTTAGGCTTTATAATCAGAGATAATTTATAGGAAAACTACAGGTATGAAAATTGGCAGCTTATATTAATTGAAGTTCATATAACACCCGAAAATAAAAACATAGAGTATAAGACAAAAGTTTTTTGGTCTAATTTTTATTCTTTAATGGAAATCAGACCAATTATTCTTATATAACAATCTCTTTGTTTTTATTCTTGGGTATTATGTGAATTTTAATCGATACATAGTACTATTTTTCATACTAGTGGTAGTCCTGATAAAGAAATGTAAATTGGGTTCCACAAATGTAGGCCCTAGTAGTATACAAAAGATAAAATAAACGAAAATGAAGGCAAAGAAGATTTGTCCCTAATAAGACGGACAGAAGGAAGTTTAAACTTAAATTTTTATTTTTGAATTTTGTGTGTTCTGATTGTGTTGCAAATCAGACTAAATAACTTATTATGTCAATCCCTATGTTGTTTTTTCAGGTATTCTGTGAATTTAAATTAATGTAAAGTTATATTGTTCATGTCAGTAGTTTTCCTAATGAAATTCCGAAAGAAGTAAAAGACGTCCGCTGTTGAGGGAAGGGGGGGGTCATATGAAAGTGGATAAAAGCGAGGTGGGGGGGGGGGCAATCCATTTTCAGACATCCAATTTTTCAAATACAATAATTTCCATTTAATGAGGTACATTTTTTAAAATTCTTCTATTTGATGATATTTAGGCGATTTCGAATTCTTTCGTCGCGTTTTATGCACTTCATCCCCACTACTACCTACTTCACATGCGCTCTTTTGTTTTTTCTTGCCGAGAATTTAATTGGCTTCGACGCATGTTGATCATTAGTAGTATGAAGAAGATAAAATAATAAATATGTAGAAGATTTGTATTTGATATTCGGGAAGAAGGTACTTGAAAATCAAATTTTCTTTTGGACTTATGCGTATTTTGATTTTGGTGCAAATTAGACTAAATAACTTTTTATATCAATAGCTATCTTTTTATTTATAAAGGAATCTGTATTATCAAAAGAGAATATCAGTAATTTTTAACCACTTTCCAGAATAGATAAAGTTATGAATTGAAAATTCTTTTGATTACATTTTTTCTTAAAAACATCTCCTTCGCTCCGCTGTGAATCGAACCACAGAACTTCCGATTGCCGGTAAGGTAAGGCCCTTTATCAGAATGTCTAATAGCGTCCAATTAAATAATTTAAATTTAATTAATCAATGATTTCATAATGTCAGTTTTTCTAACTGGCCAAAATCTCATAAGAATCCCCGGCATTCATTCGTTCCATGCCATTCATTACCCTGCGGGGAGTCTGCTGACTTGAGTTTGACTAGGGTGAGCAGGCTCGCTACGGACATGCATGTCCAGCCCTTATTGAGTGTCACTGCTATTGTTCTCTATTTTGATTATTAAAGAAAATATAAACATTTTATCAAAAAACCGCTGATTCGAACCACAAAAATTCTTATTGTATATTCAGACTGGATGGAGCTATGAAGTACAAAATTTTTAAAGTTAAATTCTTTCTGAAAGAATACCTCCTTCTCCTTTCACTCAGAAAATATTTAATTAATCAAATTTGTAATTCATGGTTCCATATAGTCTGAAAAGTGTTGAAGCATTTCTGTTATTCTATGATGATATTTCAGATTCCTTGAAAAACTTGAATACGTAACACCTGGTTAAATAATGCGTGAATTTCTGAAAAAGGATTCTTTTTTTGCTCTCTCTAGTAGCTTAAGGGAAAAGAACCCGACCAGAAATCGGCAGTTCGGTGGTTCGATTCTCAGCGGAGCGAAAAGAGAAGATCTTTTCTTCAAACAAAATTTAATTAAAAACTTTTTTATTTATAAGTAGTATGTGAATTGCAATTAATATAAATTTTTCTTGTTTATTCCAGTAGTTTTTTTATGAATAATCCCATATGAGAAAGCTAAATTGTCTTAGAAACCTGTTAGTCCCTAGTAATAGAAAAAAAGATAAGGTAAAAAATAATAAAGCAAAGAAGATTTGTCTCTAATAATCAGGAAAGGAGGTAATTAAAAATTTAATTTTGATTTGTAGAACTTTTTTTGTGTTCTAATTCTAGTCAATAAAATCTCTAATAAGAAAGTAGACTTCATTTCGATCTAAAATGCCTAAATGGTGTAGCAAATCGCCCTAATTCATTTCTGCTGATTTCAGTTTCGGCTTTCAACATAAGAACATGTAATTAATCAGTCACGCTCAGAACTGACAGGGAAAACGCTGACGGCATTCGGGATTGTACTTGTCGACGTACTTAGTTCTTAGTTTCAGACTTAGTTCTTCGCTCCAGGTGCGTTCAATAATCATCAAATTCACTTTAATGTTCCCTTAATACAGTATTTGCAAAGAGGAAACTTGCATTCAGTTCATTCAAAAATAATATTAGTTTTATATTAAAAAATCTGCCACTTCGCGGGCACATTCGCATCGTGCGCTGCGCGCGCGGCTCGCTTCGCTCGTAAGTTTGAGCGCGCCCAGGGCGCGTGACGGTTGAATCTCGCACTTCGCGCTCGGATATTTATTCTTTGCATTTGGAATGCTTGAAAAAAACTTTATCAAAAAGATCTCTTTTAGATGGCAGTATTTACATGCGTCTTCATATTCAGAATGGTCTACTTCATTAAGTATATTCAAAGATTAATTTTTTCAAAGCTCTGTAGGTTTTTCCACACATTTTTACTTATTTTATTTTTTTTCAACGATATTTTTCACGAATAAAACAAAAAGTACGCGTCCTATCAAGAAGTGATTCTTAACGAAATTGTAGATCTTTTTTGGGAAAACCATTTTTGTACATTCATCTTTTTTCGTATCCTACATAGTTTGTCCACAAAATGGAATTCTTTATTTTCCATTATTTTTTGTGCAGTCGAAATTGGAATTATCAATTTTTGAAGAAAATACAAAAATTCGTTATAATAATCTTGTAGGGCTTTCAAAAAGAAATGTTTTTCTTCTCTTGACTTTTTTTCATATCGTGCGTTTTTCGGCTTCAAATTTTGATTTTCGGTTGATTAAAAAATTTTTTAAAGCGCTATAACTCTGATAATTTTTTTTTATCGAAAAAAGCCATGAGGATAAATTGTTTGTTCTTTTTAATACTATAAATATCCGCGCATAGAATTTTTAAATTCAGAAAAAAGTGTTCTCAAAAATTTTCAAAATGCGCTCACTTCTTGAATTTTGATCAAAAATGGCTGGTTCACGAACTCATCCTTTTTTTAAGGACCTGAAAAAAGTGTGCTAAAGATGAATTTGATTCGTTCATTATTTCGAGAATTATCGTGTTTACCGACGATGATGTCAAATTTCCGACAATTCTAATACTTTCTCAATCATAAATGATGAGAATGTAATTTTCATTTTCTAGGATTCATGTAACTTTCTCAGATCAATAAAAAAATGTATAATAAAAAACAACCTTTACTGACTCTCGAAAATTTAAGATAAACGTTCGTGTGACTATGGGGTCATCTAAAAATTACGCATTGATCTTTTCTGAAGTTTTTTACTTCAAAAAGTATAAAATAATTTAATGTTAATTGTTTTTTTGTATTATTTTATATGCTTATTGTATACGAAATAAAGATCAAGATTAAAAAATTTTCATTTTTAGACTAGTAGAAACAAACAAATAGTTAACAACAAAAATTTTAATAAACTAGTCAAAACCATAACATTAAGAAATGTAAAACATTCGGATGTTTGAAAAATTGATATAAAAAGTATAAAGGATTGAATCGTAATTCTACTTGGAGGGGTTGTGAAGAAATTAATCTCGTCTCTCCTTAGCTTAGTGGATAAGAGCATCGACTGGTAAGCTGGAAGATCTGGGTTCGGATCTCAGCGGAGTTTAAGTGCACTTTTTTCATAATTTAGAAACGAAAATCAGTTTTAAAAAAAAATTTAATTTAGACCTGTTTCCAAAAAAAACCTGTTTCCGGTTTGTTTGATCAAATTATTTGATCAATTTAATCTGGTCAAAACCATAAAATCAAAAATTTGTAAATAATAACTACATCATCCTCTTCTTGTTTTTCTACAAAAAACGCGAACTAATAGAATCCAATAAGAGAATCCAACTATTTCTAGCTTAAAACTCTACTATTACATTTTTGGTTGAGGATTTAACTTTTTGGATAACATTTTTTCTAGTTTGTTAAAATTTTAATCAATTGGTTGAAAATTCAAGCATTTCACAAAAAGCCAGTTCAAAATTTCTTTCTTTTAGTTTTAGATTCGTATTTTTGGCGTCATAATACCACAATTTGTTTTTTTTTTCATTTTTGAATGAAAAATATTTCTTAGTAGTAAAATCAACATTCTGGTTTGAGAACTAATTTTTTAAAATAATTTGTTTATGATGAGAATACAACGATTTGGATGAAATATAATTATTATACAGAGTGAAAGTTCGTATTTTTTTAGTGTAAAATCCAACTGTTTAGTCCAACATGCATGCACAATTTTTTTAAAGTTTGTTTTCATGCCCAAAATTATACATCTGTGAAAAAATGTCTATGTTTTTAAGATTGTAAATGGTACCATCAGTCATGCATTATGAAAGAAAAAATATAAGTTTGTATTAAAAAAATTAAGACTTATAACAAATAATTATTTACAGAATACTTTTTGTAATTGAACATTTGTCACTATTTTTTCGGTAAAACTATAGCTGAAAGTCAATTGTTTCCAGTTTTCTAAATATTTAATCAAATATAGTTTTCTGTACAATAAATTATTTCTTTTAAAAAATTGTTTTAACAATTTCAGACATTGAAAATTTTTTTTTAACATTAAAAAAGTAAAGCGGTTTAGAAGCAATAGTACGAAAAAATTCAATTAAAAAAAAAGAAAACGGTTAAAATTTATGTTCTTTTTGAAGTATTAAATATTTTCTGTTAAAAATAATGTTTTTTATTCTAAATTTTATCATTGTTAATATTTTTTTGTCTTTTAAAATCCTAGAGAAACAATTTTTTCCCCAAAGATTTGTTTTTATTTAGGACCACAACATCTCTAAGTTCTGTACTTATTCGATTAAACAGATAATTTGTTTTTAAATTAAATTTTTTTTCAAATGACCGCTGCCTGCTAAAGTCGCGTCGGTGGTGATCGCTAATAAATACCTAATTTCCTTTATGGTAGTGCTCGTAAACTAGTAAGTTTGATGCGACGATAAATTCTTTAGTTTTTTGTTGAGTGATATCAATTAATTTTTCGCAACTACGTAGTGCGGTCGCCCCAGAGTGTTCGTTTTGTGTACAAGTGCGTTGCGACATAACCTCAAATTACCTGTGAACTAGTGGGCATTAACTGTTTTGGATGTTTGTTAGTTTGTTGTTTAAATATGCCTGCCTAGGAAAAGCCCGACAAACTGCACATACCCGCTGAGAAACCTTGTCGCGGATGCAAAGGCACTGTGATTGATGCGGTATTGTGTTCTGCATGTCAGGCTCCTTACCATCCTGGTTGTGCTCAACGCGCAACGCCTCTTGACGATAGGTCCTGTGCAAAATGTTGCCGTCCTAGATTTCGCACTTCGACTTTCCCTGAACCACCTTCTGCACCTATTACTGTTGGGGACATCGAACGCAAAAGTGGCTTTGCATCTATGAAGCCTGAACTTGAAATGGTCACAACTTTCGTAATTTCGCTTTCCAAAAAACTTGACAATCTTTCTTCGAAAATTGACAATGCTATTTTGCGTATAGATGACACAGAGAATCGAGTTATAGACCTAACTGCCAGGATGGATGCTTCTGAAGGTACGATTAAAGAATTAAAATCTGTTGATACCTCCGACCCATACACTGACATCAAGTCACTCATCCGTAAATGTCTTCTGAAATGGAGCAGATATTCTTAAGGAAAAAGAACCTAATAATCTTTGATCTTGCCGAGAAGAGTAGTGATGATGGCTCCACTAGCAAAGAAAGTCCAATGTCCACAGTTTCTGAGATTTTTTCTGAAATAATCCCAAATAGCATGCTCAATAACAGTCGTGCCTACAGACTTGGAATTTTCTCGCAGACGCAATTAAGGCCTCGGCTGATGAAGCTGATATGTGCCTCATCGGAAGCAGCGGATGCGCTCCTCCGGTCTTTCCTCTATGCGAAGAAGGGTACCGGTAACCTGAAGGATGCCGGCAGAATCAACAGACTGAAATCAATCTGAATAACATCTGAGAAAACAAAAGCTCAGTTGGAGGAGTTATCAGAAGTCAAGAGAGATCTTACATCTCGTTTGCAAATGGGAGAAGTAGATCTGGCGGTGAAGTATCGTTAAGGGATTCCAGCTGTTACAAAGGTGAAACAGCATACGAACGTAACTTTGCCAAACGTTTCATTAAGCAAGTAGTACCACGTGTCTTTCCTACCACTGCCAATACCCCCTCTGCCAATGCACGCAAGACGACTGACTCCAGCAACTCTTCCATCACACTTTACTACCAGAACGTGAGGGGCGTACGTACTAAATTAAATTCCCTGCGTCAAGCTATTCCATTAAGTTTTTACAACGTCATAATTTTTTCTAAGACATGGCTCCATACCAATATTGATAATGTCGAGTTAGGTTTCCTAGCCTACGATATCTTAAGGTGCGATAGAAGCGTTCTGATTAGCGAAAACGCACGGGGTGATGGGGTCCTAATTGCATCCGAACACTGTCTGGGGGGTGTAGAAATTACCACTAGTGTTAACACGGTTGAACATGTGTTCATGAGGTTCCTTACCAACTCAAAAACCCACATAATTGGCGTTTTTTACATTCATCCTAAGCCAACTTACAAAGCTATATTGATTCTAGTACTATATGTAAGGAGGTTCTATGCTCATTTACTGATGCAACCGTTTGTATTTTTTGTGATTTTAACATGCCCTATGCAATGTGGAATTTAAACTCCGAACAAGGACCCAGCTGTATCCCAAAACCTGATTCGTCACAGCTGTGTATTGACATCTCGTCTACTGTATCCGATGTCCTTGATTACCTAAGTCATTCACAATTGAATAATAAATGCAACGTGCACGGGGCTTTGTTAGACTTATTATTTACCCACAATATTCTTGACACCTTACACGTAGCATTTGATCCATTATTACCCATAGATAACTATCACCCTGCCCTCACAATTGATCTTAGAGGGGCCTTTGTAGCTAGTGATTTAAACCACCTGACACCTAACTTTGTCCGCTTTAATTTTAAGAAAGCGAACATTGCGGCAATTATATTTATTTATATTATTATATTTTTACTGCTATTAATATTATTGCCAAGAAAATTGCTCACGCTAATTACAAACAATCTCGCAATCTCAATGATTACCAACAATTTTCAAATCTTCGAACGCAATGTAAGAAGCTTTCGGATACATGCTATAAATTCTTTCTTGCGAATACTGAAAGTGCCATTATATCTAATCATAAATCTTTTTGGAATTATATACATGCTATCAGAAACGATAATAACTTGCTTAACGAAATGTTCTTTAACGACGAACACGTGAACACTAGTGAGAATATAGCTGAACTTTTTTCTGAACATTTTAAGACTGTCTATAAAGAACCGATCTCTAGCGATGTCTACTTTAAGCAAAATGACTTTATAGACCTCTCCAATTTAACAATCAGTAAAAACGAAATTATGTGCAAGCTTTCTAAATTAGATGCGAATAAAGGGGCCGGGCCTGATGGTATACCCCCCTCTTTTCTGAAGTCGTGTCACTCTGCGTTTATGACTCCACTACACCTAATTTTTAACTTCTTAATCTAAAAGGGTTACTTTCCTCATGAGCGGAAGAAGGGCATAGTTGTTCCCATCTTTATATCAGGTAACCACAAGAATGTTAAAAACTACAGACCAATAACTATACTCAATTCCATGGCTAAAGTTTTTGAGAGTATTCTTTTTGACCATCCTTATCTTGCTTCTAGAAACACTATTATAGAGGAGCAGCACGGTTTCATGGGAAAGAAATCTACGGTAACTAATCTTTGTATCTACACGCATTATTTATCACAAAAGCTTGAATTTGGCTCTCAAGTCGATGCAGTTTATACTGATTTTTCGAAAGCATTTGATACAGTTGACCACGGCATTCTAGTGGCAAAGCTCAGAGCTTTTGGGATTACTTCTAACGCACTTTCATTACTTTCTAGCTATTTGGATGGTAGATTCCAATTAGTACGTATTAATGGGAAACTCTCTGAAGTGTTTCTCGCCTCGTCTGGTGTACCACAAGGCTCGCATCTGGGACCTCTCTTGTTTCTCCTACATGTAAAAGACATTGGCTCATTTATTAAGTTTTGTTTCTTCTGCTTTTTCCCGATAATCTTAAATTATACAAAGAAATAAACTCCTATCTAGATTGTATCGATCTACAGGGCGACCTTGATCGGTTGCACGTTAGGTGCACTATAAATGGGATGCAGCTTGATATAAAAAAATGTGTAGTCATAGCTTTTTGTAGGAAAAAATAATTTCCTACGTACAACTATCTCATCGGGGTGAGGTATTGGACAGGGTCACACGTGTACGTGACATTGGGGTACACTTTGATGATCAGGTTTCTGCCGCTGCAAACAAGGCCCTTCGATCTCTGGGCCTCGTCACTAGAAATGCTTCTCAACTTAATAACCCACTTGTGTTAAAGGTTCTCTACTTCTCACTAGTACGACCACTTATAGAATATGGCTCAGTCATTTGGTCTCCGCAATATGCCTTTCATACGATCAGACTGGAACGCATTCAGAACCGTTTCCTTCGTTTCGCAGCTAGACAACTGGGTATGGCTATGAACAGAGGCGACCACGACTATGAAGGGATTAGAGCGCTACTTAAAATCCCTAAGATCTGTACTAGATTCCTTTTTGACGACTTACGATTCCTGCACAATTTACTAAAAAATTCCATTGACTGTCCTAGTTTACTTTCTGAAATTAAATTAAATGCACCCGGGAAATCTCTTCGATCAAAGACACTCTTTCATGTACCTCATCATTGCACAAACTATGGAGCGAATTCGACATTATCTAGGATTTGTCGAGAAGCGAATGCTATAAATAAAAAGTTCAATAACAGTTTTGACTTCTTCGACATCAATGCGACAGACTTTAACAATTTTTTACGTAATTTAATCAGAAATCGCGGCCATTATACTTGTTCGGCTAATTAAGATTTAAGTTTTCTTTTCAATTAGTTCATAAGTTGATTTGTAACAAAGGGCCCTGCCCGTACACTGTTCTAAAATAAAATAAAATATAATAATTAGATTTAAATTTGATTATTTTTAGGAAATGAAAAGTCGTAGATTTTAAATAATCTTTTTCTTCATATAAACCAAGTATCATGAAAAGCTAACTGAATCAAATTTCCGCAAACATTCCATTTCCGAAATGGAACTTATTTAAAATTTAAAAAGATTCAGGAAATTTTATTGTTTAGTGAAAAGTCAGAGACTCAAAAAAAATCTTGTAAAAGTCAGGGAATTTATATAACTTTGACAAATTTTCTATTTTAATTTGAAATTTTTTTATTCCGTTTATAAAAGATTTTATGTTAAAAATAATACAAGTTTAAGATTCTGGTTTTTATTTTTAATGGTCAGTGAAAAATATTAAACTGTTTTTATTTCAACTATTTTATAGGAATTAACTCATTGTTTAACATTTATATTTTGGTGTTAAAAGGTGAACTAAAAATTTCTTAATGAGAATTTAACTGTCCTTTTTAAATTTGTCCTTTTAATGTGAATGTTTAAAAATACATGTATTTTAGTGAAAATGCATCTTTCTTAGATAAACATGCAACTGTTTTGTTAAAAATTTAACAATGTTATTAAAAAGTAATTATTTTTTCTGGATAATTCACTGTTTTGTTAAAAATTCAACCATCTTTGTAAAAAAACTTACTTCTGATTTAAAAATCATTCTTTGATTTTAAAAAGTCAAATTAAAATCTTTTTTGGATGAAAATTTAACTATTTGTTTACAAATTGGTGTTTTTAATTCAAGAACTCATCTATGTTATTGAAAACTGTATCTTTCCTAGGTAAAAATGCAACTGCTTGGTTAAAAATTCAACAATCTGTTTTAGAAAAAACTTCAGCTTTGTTTTTTAATATTTTCCCTTTTGATTAGAAAATTCATCTTTCTTGGATAAAATGCAAATGTTTCGTTAAAAATTTAACAATTTTTTTCAAAAAACATTCTTTTTTGATTAAGATTTAACTGTTTTCTTGTAAATTGAAGTATCTTCGTACAAAATCTACTTCTGATTTAAAATTCATATTTTCATTCTCAGATAAAAATGTAAGTATTTGGTTTAAAGTTCAACAATTTTGAGAAATTATTTATAATGTAATGTTGAAAAGTCAAATTAAAATCTTCTTTGTATGAAAATTGAATTATATTTTTTGAAAATTTGTCTTTTCGATTAAAAAATTTTGTTGTTGTAAGAGGAATTTGATCTTTTTTGGATGAAAATGCACTGTTTGATTGAGAGTTAATCTTCTCTGCTTGAGGATTCAACTATTTCGTTTGAACCCTGTTGTTAAGAAATCATATTTTTCCAAAGATTCATATTTTTAGTAGAAAACTCATCTCTTTGGTTGAAAGTTTAACTTTTTTTTTGAAAACTGATCTTTTTTAATTTAAAATTTAATTGCTTGTGTAAAAAATGAACTAATTTGTTACCGTACTTTTTTAAATAGAGGTACATCTCTTTGATGAAAATGTAACTATTTGGATGAAAATTACTTTTTTATCGCTGAAAATTAAATTTTTTATACAGAAAAGTCCTATTTTGTCTAGAAGATTAAACAATTTAGATCAACTATTTTTTTATGATTGAAAAAACTTGATTTGTTGAAAACTCGTCGCATTGGTTGCAAAATTAGTTTTTTAGAATTAAATTAAATCTTTTTTGGTTGAAATATCAACTATTACAATTTTTGTTGAGAATTCAACTTGCTAGGTTGAGAATTTCATTATTTATTCAACATTTATTTATTTTTTGAACATTTATTTATTTTGTTAAATATTCAAGTATTTTGTTAAAAAGTTATCTTTTATGGTAGACATTTAATTTCTGTATTTAAAAAGAATAAGTAAATATGAACAGTATTATTCTGCATCTGAAATATTGTTTAATTCCTGGTAATAAAAAGTCTGGTCTTAAAAATATTAAAATGCTTGTATTTGAATGTTAATGTTTAGGAGAAATAAAAAAATTTCAAAGAACAATCTGTAAATTTTCAAAATACAGTATTCATCCTGCAAAACATATTTTAAATTAAAAAAATTGCCAAGAGTCTTAAGTCACATATTTAATTATTTCTGTAAACAACAAATAACATACAGTAAGAGCGAGAAGGGGGGTGGGTGCAAAATATTTTATTACATTTTATTAAAATGGTGGTGGAGGGCCTTGAAGAGGGATGAGATCACGAATATTTTAAATAGGTTTTCAAAAAATTTCGTTAGACTTCGAAAACCTGCCCAAGTTATTCGGAATCAGGGGTCTTTTTTACGACGTTGAAGTATACCACAGATATGGATTTTAAACTTGTGTAATTAATTTAAAAAAGCTAAGCCTCATATCAAAAAAGTAAAAATACCTCTGGGTTCGTCTAGCAAATATCCCGGTGTGAATTTTTTTTGTTAAAACAATTTGTTAAACAATTACTACTACTAGTTTTTACTTTTTTGATACGACTAATTAAAAAAAATTAATTACACAAAATTAAAATCCATATACAGAGGCACGCAGCAACAGTACGCGGAGTAAACATACGCTAAATTTGTTCAAAAAATAGGTTTAAAAAAATAAAGTTTAGATATTTTGGAGAAGAATGCAATGGTACATTTTGTTTTTCGATTCAACGCATATTTTGTTTATAAAAATTGCAAAAGGATAAAAAAATAGTGTAATCGTTTAGCAAATTGTTATATAAGCACTTGTGGCTTGTAGAAAACTTAAAAATGCACCAAATTTGAGGTTATGTTAGGAAATTCAAGCCGGATTAAGTTATTTCTCAATAAAAACAGTTTGATCTTTTAGGAAACTTATAAATTCCTATAATTTAATTAATTAGAATTTATTAATTAAAAAAATGTTATGATATTTTATGGAATTTCTGCCTGAATTTTATATTTTCCATCAGAAAAAGTGAGTTCTTTTTTGAAAACATAGGCCGGAATTGGATAATTATAATGGGAAAGGCTTAAAAACAAACAAAATAAGAACAATATTATTTAAATTTTTTAAATTTTATGAAAGATTTAAGTCTCTCTGATGAGATAAATACCCAATTACGGACTGGCTTCGGATCCCAACAGAGCTAGTGAGTAATTTTTTCATAATTCTAAAAAAAATTAACATTCGAAAAATATTTATATTAGACCAGTATAGACAAAAAATAGTTAACATCAAATTAGTTATAATCTAGAATTGTTCGAAATTGTACGTCTTTTAAAATACTTCTTTTTCTGTTGCAAAATATCGAATTCCGACGAAAAATCGCTAACATAACCTACAATCGTTCAAACTGTTAAGTTTTAGGAATTACCCAACTGTTTCTGATGAAAAATATCCAAGTTTGGCCAAAATTCCCTAACATAAATTTAAATGCTGCTAATCTATACATTTTCTTTAAGATTTAACTGTCTTTGTTGAAGAATATCCAATTAGAGCGAGAATTTTCTATCATAACCTTAAATTACAGAAATTTCTAAGATCTATTTCTGTTGAAAAATAGCTAATTCTGGTTAAACTCTCTAACATAACCTTGTATTGTGCGAATTTGTCGATTTTATATAGCACCCAACTGCTTCTGTTGCAAAATATCCAATTCAATCGAGAATTCCTTAACAGAACCAGAACTTGCGTAACCTTAAGGCCATGTGATGAGTGGGTCACGTGACCAGATTCCTACCTACCGTCACTTTTTTAATTTCTTCACTTATTTGTACACGAAGCGCCACATCAACTTGGAAATTTGGGATAATAAATAGGAAACATTAAGAAAGGTGTGTCTAGTCCAAAGGTTTTCTAATTAGGAAAAAAGTTTTTTTTTGAATAGTTTCTTTTCATAATTACTGAAATTGAAGACCAGAACCACCTTTCTTAGTGCCTCTTATTTATTATCGCCAATTTTCAACTCGATGTGGCGCTTCGTTATAAAATAAGTTGGGAAATAAAAAAAAGTGTCGGTAAGGTAATAATCTGGTCACGTGACCTACTTGAAACATGGCCTTAAGTTCTTTGTCAAAATCTATTTGAAGAAATATATTCCTCTCGGGATAAAACACTATCAGAAACTAAAAAATTTATAACTTTAAATGTTTATCAATATCTGATTTAATATAATTCAAGGAACATATTTGTGGCGACATCTCCTGGATATTTATTTATTTAGTTTCATCATCATCGACTTTCCTGAATTTATTTTATGCGGACTTCCAACTCATGAACGCATTGAGTATTCTAACATGACGTCAAACTCGGTCGGTAACGTCAAAATCTATAAGGCCAAACCACTTGGTGGATTGAAAAGCATTGATTACATAGGAGTTTGAGTAAAATGAATTTTTGTAGACGAAAGTAGGTTTTAATTATTGTTAGCAATTGTGCGATTTGGACAATCTATCAAGAAAAAATATAATGTGTCGTGATTGAGGTTAGATTGCATTGTTGGGATAGATGGCGGTCAAAAATTTTGAATTTTGGTACTTCGCTAAAGTGTGCTTTTCAAAGATTTCAAGATATTCTTTTTGCACTTTGAGAAAAAAAATTATCAAAGACTGTAATCCTTCTTAGAAATCATATAAGACTTCTTGAAAATCCATAAAATTCTCCGACATTTGTTTAAATGCCTTCAAATTCTTTGCAATCATTTCAAATCTTTCGAAGTATTTCGAAATTGACTAAAATTTATTTTAATTACGTAAAATCTTTAAAAATTTTTAAATTCCTTTAAATCTCTTGACAATCCTTAAAATATTTGAATTTTTGCAAATAACCTTTAAATTAATTGCTTAACATTCTTTAAAGTCACTAAAACTTATGGAAATATCTTTAAATCCTTTAAAACTTAGATTTAAAATCCCGTCAAGTCCGTAGTGATTCCTTAAAATCACTTGAACACTTAGAAATCCTTAAGATTTCTTGATAATCCTTAAACTCTTCCGATTTTTTTGGAAATCTCTTCAACTTCTTTACAATCATTTGAAATCTTTCGAAGTTTCTCGAAATTGACTTAAATTAAAAAGAAACTTGAAGATTCCGCCAAGTCCCTAATAATTTCTTGAAATCACATGAATTCTTAGAAATCTTGTAAGATTTCTTGAAAATTCTTAAAGTCATGCGAATTTTGTTGAACTCCCTACAACATTTTTGAAATAATGAAAAATATTGTAAAATTGGCTGAAATTAATTCAAATCTTTAAAATCCAAAATCCTTTAAATTTTCTTAGACTTCTTAAAATCTCTTGAAATTCTTTAAATCAATCAATTTCTTTAATAACTTTGAAATTTCCAAAAATTCATTACATCTGTTTTAATAACTTTTCAATAACTTGCTTGACTTTCTTTGAAATCAGTAAAACTGTCGTAAAATCTTATAAATTCTCTTGTAAATCATTAAATCTTTTAAAAACAGATTCCTTATAAATTCATAGAATCTTCCAAATTTTTTTGAATTCCCTTCAACTTCTTTAAAATAATTTTAAAAATTTCAAAATTGACTAACATTAATTAAAATCTTTAAAAATCCTTAAATTTTCTTAGACTCCTTGAAATCTCTTGAATTTCAGAAATTCTTTAGTTTCTGTTTGAAAATCCTTTAGATCCTCCGATTTTTTTAAAATTCCTTCGACTTCTTTAAAATCATTTGAAATTTTCGAAATTGAGTACAGTTAATTAAAATCCTTTGAATTTTCTGAAATTCCTTCAAATATTAAAAAATTACATCAATTGAAATCTCTTCAAATTCATTAAAACCTTTTTAAATAACTTTTCTGTAACTCGCTTGAAATTCTTCGAAATCACCTGCAGTGCCTAAAATTTAATCAAATCTCTTGAAAATCCTTAAACTTTTTTGGATTCTTTAAAAAATCTTTGAAATTCCTTGAAAATCGTTCAATTTTTTTGCATTATTTTAAAATCTTTTCAAATTTTTCGAAATCGTTAAAAATCTCTTGAGAAATCCTAAGATCACTTACAGTCTTTTAAAATCTTTTAAAGTCTCTTTGATATCACTTTATTAGATATAAAACTACTTAGAAAAGTATTAAGACATAAGTTGCCGGCATATGAGGTTATAACCTCAATTAATGCAAATTATAATTTTTCGTGGTGAATTGCCTAATCACACATTTCCCAAATTGCCAACAATAATGATATAAATGACTTTGCTTTCTTGAAAGCAAAGCTATATCACGATTTTTTAAACCTAATATCGCTGAAATAAATTAATTTTAGTCAAATTCCTATCTAAACAATGCTTTGCAGTTCACCGAGTGGTATAGCCTTACAGATTTTGATGTTACCGATCGAGCGAGACGTAATATCAGAATACTCAATACTTCTGTTTGAATTTTTGGGTACAATAAATTTTGCGAAAAATAAAATTTGGGTATTTGTACTTAACGTATTTCTATTCCGATTTTATAGCAAAAGAGACATGGGTATCGTGATTAAAAACTTAATATTGCTGCCTTCGTTGTCTCTCGTCGCTCATGTATTTAATTGGTGTTTTGACCCCGTTTTAATTTCGAATAGTGACCATTTTTGCGCAGGCATGTTCACTTTTTCAGCTTTGTGGCGTTTGTCCTCGTATTTGAAGTGTTCTAAATTAAGAATCGCGAAAACCTAAATAAAATAACACCAATACATGCACCCTGCTTTATAAAATAAATAGTCGCACTTCAGCGGAAATTGTGGTAGATTTCTTTTTCCACTGAAGTGAGCAGAGGGGTGGAAAACAGAACACCACTTTACTCGAATTGATTGATTGATATCAAATCGCCGATTGTGAAACCAATTCACCTTTTTGCACCGAGTAGACTTGACTCTGGTTTTGTAGAAAAAATAATTAAATTTCGTGGTATCACACCGCTTTTTAAAAGATGGACTCGTGATTTAATTTCCGTGATCAAATGGCAGATTGATTCAAAAGGCAAAAGTGTTTTTAAATTTTTATGCAATGGAAAAACTGGGTCAGTTTAATGCCAGACGTCGGTTTTTAAATTGGACTCTACATTCGGATATCTACAATTAGATCCGATTTACTCAATTTATAAATTTTAAATTGAGAAAAGATGCGATGAAGTAAGAGTAATATAGAGGATTTTTTACTAAAATGACTTTTGAACAAAAACAAAAAAATATTCAACTGAGAAAGATTATCTGTCAAAAAAATTATTAAACTTATAATAAAAAATTGAAAAATTTTAGACCTAATAGTTGAATTTTTAGCCTGAAAATATTAATGTTTTACCAAATGGACCTTTTTTCAACAAAAAAAAATAAAATAAATTCAACCACAAGCATTTTAACTTTTAAGGAAATAATTGAATTTTCAAGCCAAAAAAACGAATTTTTTCAAATATAATTAAATTCTCAAACCATAATTTTTCTACAAAAAAAATTTCAATCCAGAAAGATAAGTTTTTTAAAAACAGTTGAATATTTGAAAAATAAAGGTACCTTTTTAAATAAAATAGTTGAATTGCAAACAATTGAAATTTAATTATTACTAAAATATGTAAATTTGTAACCACATATTTAGCTGAATTTGCAATTTAAAAACATGAATATTTAACCAAACAATTTAATTTAAAAAAAAAATTCAACCAAATCGATTCATAACCATACATTAATCTTGCGAAAGAAAAGGAGGAATTTTCAACGAAACAGTTAAATTTTTGTGCCAAATGATGAACGCTCAACATGCTATGATTGACTTTTAATTAAATAATCGAATTTTTAAACTAAAGCGGTTGAACTGATCAAAAAATAGTGGCATTTCCAACCAATCGATTCAATTTGCAAACAAAAAGACGAATTTTCTAGACAGTTATATATTTAATCCAAAAGGATTAATTATCGATTCAAAATGCCAAATGTTCAAGAAAACAGTTAAAATTTCAATAAACAATTTAAACTTTGTAGCATAGTAATTCAGTTTTCAAAAAATTATCTGAATCTTCAACTAAAATGATGAATTTTCAATTAAAATATGATTAACTTTCATTATAAAATTATGATAGTTAAAATTTTAATTAAAAAAAAAAAGATTAATTTTTAATATAATGAGTCAAATGGTTTAGAAAATTGTTGATCTTTGAGCATGTTTATATATTTCCCCTCAAATATTTGAATTCTTGACGACACTAATATAATTGTTAACTGAAAAAGACAAAGTTTTAACAAAAAAGTTGAATTTTTAATCCAAAGAAATAATTTTAAAAAATTCGATACATTTTTAAACAATCCTAGAATAGTTGAACTTGCGTTTATTAAAATGGACTTTAAAACAAAAGAAACCAATTTTTCTGAAAATATTTAAATTTTCAGACAAATAAATGGCTATAAAAAATAATTATCAACAAAAATAAAAGTGATTTTCAACTAGTTTATTTCAACGAATTAATAAAAGTGGAATTCTTAACTAAAAAAATGGCTTTTGAAAAAAATAGTTAAATTTTAAACAGGTAAATGTACATTTTTAACACAATACTTTAATTTTTAATCAAGAAATATGACTACAAAAATAGTTGAAGTTTCAAAAAAAGAGTCAAATTTGCAGCAAAAAAGTGTACTTTAAACTAAAAAAAGATAACTTTTCTACCATAAAAGATGATTTTTGAATCCAAAAGGAAGAATTTGTAAGAAAACAGTTTGAATTTTCAACAAAAAATATGATCCTAAACAAGAAGGGCAATTTTCAATTAATCAATTACATTTTTAATAAAATATTTGAATTTCAAACCAAGAAGGATAATTTTTAAACCAAGAAAATGACTTGTTTACAGTATAGGATGAATTTAAAAATCAAATAAACACATTTTCTATTAAACAGCTGAATTAAAAAAAAAAAAAAAAATGAATGATCCAAAAATCATGTAATAGTTGATATTTCAAACAAAAAATATTGTTATTAAAAATTAATAACAGTTAAATTGAATAAAGATGAATGCTCACCATAATTGTTAAATCCTGAACCAAAGCAGATTAAGTATTAACCACACAGTTAAATTGTTTACCAAAATCGATTACTTTTCAATCAAAAAGATTAATTTTCTACCGAAAAAGATGAATTTTCAACTAGAATATACCTATTTTCAATTTAAAATATAAATATATTGATATTCAACCAAATGTGTAATGGTTCCAGACGGATCTTCAACTGACAAAATTAATTTTTAACTAAGTTGTTTAGCGTTCCACCAAGCAGTTAGATTTTTAATCATCAGGATTGAGGTTCTACCAAAAGAGTTTAGTATTCAACCACGCAGTTACAGTCTCGATCAGGGGAGTTAATTTTCTACTAAAAACAATGAATTTACAACAAAATAGATTAATGTTTTACCCAAATTTTTTAATTCATAACAAATTAAACAAATTTTTAACAAAGAAGTTCAACTTTTAACTAAGTATTTTACTTTTCAACCAAAAAATTACTTTTTAATAAAAAAATTGAATAGATGAATTTTAAGCTTAAAATGATTAATTTTCAGGCGAAAATTTATTAAATTTTCAATAAAGTGCATACATTTACAACCAAATTTCTTAATCTTCAAAGCAAAATGAATGTTTTCAAAGTAGTTCAACTTTTAACAGAGCATTTTAATTTCAAATAAAAAAGATGACATACAAATAAATAATGTTAGTAGTTGCATTTGTAACTAAAAAGGATTAATTCACAGGTGAAAATGTACTAGTTAAATTTTCGGTTAAAAAAGACTTATTTGAAAAATTAATTTTAAACAAAATTGTTAAGTTTTTACCGAAAAAACAAGAATAGCAAGAATTTTCTTAAAAACAGAGGGCAAAAAGTAATTATTTAAAAAATGGACAAATAGGAGAAAGAGTGTAAACTCTGCATTTTCATGCTTTACTTCTAAAATAAAATTACTAATTTGACCTCCTCATAGAGGAAGCTTTGTAATGGTAAAATTTTCAAAAAAAATTAATTCATTATTTTTAGCACTTAATAATATTTTTAAAATTGGTTTTTTATAGTAAAACATTTTTCATTAACATAATTCAAAGTTGATGTATAAATAAAAGATATTTCTTAATTATAGACAAAGCGATTGACTTAAAATATTCATAATTTTTCTTAAAGAGTAAGGAAGTTATGGTCATTTATATTATATTAAAATAGATTTTTATAGTAAAAATTTTCTTATTCTTATAAATTGAAGTTGAGGTGAGAATAAAAAATATGTCTTTATTTGAGACAAACCGATTGACTTATAATATTGACACATTTTATTTAACAATAAGATAGCTATGGTAATGCATACATTTGGAAAAAACTGTTTTTTAAACTAAATTTTTTTTCGTTAACTTACCATAAAGCTGGGGAAGGAACAGGGAGCGACAGAATTTCCCTTTTGCTTTTGAAGCTCGAAAAATGATCATTTTTAACATAAAATTTGATTTGTCTGGTTTATTGATGGATTTAAATTTTTTGCATGTTTTTGTGATTTTGGGTTCTCAGTTCTGTTTCACTATTTTAAGAATTAATTTTTTTTTTCATTTTTATTACGAATTTTTATTTTTTAAAGTTTCATAAAATTGTTATAGACGCATTTATATTTTCCATGTGGGATGTGATAACCTGCTCTATCGACCGAAATGAAAATAATTATATTTAATAGTTTTCGTAAGCACTTGTAAACTATTATCTTGGCCGCGCTTGCCTTCTGGTGAGGCCTCAATTATTTACGACATTTAATATATTTTAGACTTAAATTACGTTTAATTATTAAAACCAAATGATCTGCTATTTTTTTATCTGTAAAAACATAAAATGTTCGCACTTTAAGTGTTGCTATTAATGTCCAAAACTATATATTTCTGCCAGCGAATCTTTCGTTTTTTCGTTGTAAAAACTGTTTACATCATAACTTTCCTTTTTTCAATGTCAATTTTCAAGATTTCAATAAGTAACATTGTCTCTATAATTAAATAGATTTAGGTACTGCAAAAGTAGAATTAAAATTGTTAAATAATAGCGATGTTATAAGCAAAGTCACCTATACCCTTCCCCCCGGTCGGCGCTTCCCTTCCTTAACCGATTTGTTGAAAATTGATATTTTTGGGCAAAAAAAATAATCTTCTTGTTTAAAAATGCATGCTTTTTTAACTATTTAGTGGTAAATTAGTCTCTTTTTATTGAATTCAACTATTTTTTCTCAATTTTCATTGAAAAATCAACTACTACATGATTCGTTGAAAATTCAACTGCTTTGTAGAAAATTAGCCTTTTTGGTTAAAAATTCGAATATTTTTGTAGAAAATCAAACTATTTGGTTAAGATTTTAATAAGTAGGACTACCTATATAATAAAATAATTTATGCAATTCAAAGTAGAATTGAAATTGTTAAATAATATGGATATTGTAAGCAAAGTCACCTTTGCCGCATTGGTCGGCGCTGCCACTTCTTACCCTAATTAAAGCTTTTTTCTACTTTTCGCTTCATGAATAAAATATTGACGCAATGTTTGTTGATAGGGTCCGAAAGTTGCAGGTTTCTCATATCTTTTTGAAAAGTATTTCCTAAAGAGCAAGTAATTGAAGCCAGAAGTCAACGAGCGCACTATCTTGAGGGGTGTACACGTGGCGAATTCGTAAAATTGATAAAGTTTCGGAAGAACTTTTATAATACCTTGCTGTTATAGAATGTTCAAGTATATATGACCTGGCAATTTATGTTTCATGCAGCAGCGCGCCTTCAATAATTCGCATCGCCAGACAAAGACAGTTTATATATGAGATATTTTCTACACGTGTAAGCATTAGGGATGGTGGGGCTAATTAGACACTTTTTAAAAAGTCGTTTTTAATTGAAAGGAAAATTCTTGGACACCGTATTAGGTATGTTTGGATCAAGGATTTAGTTATCTACAAAATTTTACTTTTGATTTTGAATTTCGATGTTTTGTTTATTAATTATTATAAAAAAGTGAAGCGATGGAAAATCTGTCGGCCAAAAAATTGTGGGGATAAGACGATAGCTTCCTGGACCTAAGTTGACATTCGATTATAATGCTTGAAGAAAGAAAAGGTTACATTTTTTAATTTCAATTTTTTTTGTTTTACTTTTATTAAAGAAACCAAGTTCACACAGTTCTACATTTTTCTTTGAAGAAACAAGTGTCGGCTAAGCTCCGTCGTCGGCTTAGTCCCACTCTCCTCTATTTGTAAAAATTCGAATTTTGGATGTATGGGGATCGATCTCTACAATATGTTAATTATCCGGGAAAATAAAATTCATAATTTTTTGTTTCAACATTAACCCGTGTCCCAGGCTTTTGAAACTAACATAGGGTTCTAAATGGGAAAAGTTGGGTTTTCGAAAAATGTAAAAAATAAGTACTTGTACTTAAAAAAGAAGTACAAAAAAATGTAGAAAAGAAGTTACTCGATGAGTGACGAGTTTTTAAATATTTTTTTTTAAATTTAGAATTTTTAAAAGAATTATTATTTGTTTAAACAATTGTTTTCTATCTGAGAGCCGCGAACATTTTTTTGTGGGGGGGGGGGGGATAAATTATATAAAGTTGATCAACGTCAAGAGTAGTACTTTTTGTTTATCATCTTTGGTAATTATTTAAGCAATTTGTATTTGCTTGAGGCCATGGCCCATGTGACGAGTGGATCACGTGACCAGATTCCTACCTTACCTGCACTTTTTTTATTTCCCAACTTATTTTCATCCGAAGCCCCAAATCGATTTGAAAATTTGGGAGAATAAATAAGAAGCACTAAGAAAGGTGGGCCTGTTCCTAAATTTTAATGATTATGAAAGAAGCAAAAAAAAAACATTATTTACAAAGGAACACTTTTTTTATAATTATACAAATTTAGGGCCAGACCCATCATTCTTAGTGCTTCTGGTTTAGTATCCCAAATTTTCAACTCGATGTGGCGTTTCGTGTGAAAATAAGTTGAGAAATAAAAATAGCAGCGGTAAGGTAGGAATATGGTCACGTGACTCACTCATCACATGGCCTTAAACAATTTCTTTTTCTGGAGGTCGAAAAAAGTTATTATTTTCCAGAGTAAATGACACAAGTAACGAATGTCAAGCTCTACTATTCTATAACCGAATAATTATATTTTTATCCAAAAAGGAGTACTTTTAACTGGCAAGTATTATTTTCGACCAAAAAAGACGATTTGAAAAAATACCCATGAATTGTCGACTAGAAAGGATCAATTTTCAATTAAATTTTCAACTAAGGAGGTTAATCTTGAAAAATATGAATTTTCAAAAAAGTATTTCAAAAATAAACAAAGAAGTTAAATCTTCAACTAAAGTAGATGCATTTTTAACCAAATAGTTACATCTTCTACAAAAATATGGTTTTTCTAGTAAGAAGATTAATGCTGTACCAAAAAACACAAATTTTAAACGCAGTGCATCAATTTTGAACAAAATACATGAATTTTCAACTAGAAAAGTTCAATTGAAAAAATCAATTTTTAGCCAAAACTGAAATGGTTATATTGATAGTAAAAAAATGATTTCTTAACAAAAAAAAAAGAATGAATTTTCAACGAAATAGTTAATTTTTCAACAAAAGAAATAAATTTACAATTGAAATAATAAATCTTTCAAAAAATTAATTTCCAACAAAATACTTCAACTCAAAATATGATTTTTTAACCCGGGAGATGAGTTTTCTAAATATCGAATAGTTACATTTTGAATCAAGTAGATAAATATACTACATCAATAAAAATTCACTTTTAAGAAACCAATTCAAATTTCAAACAAGTAGTTGAATTTTTGAAGAAAAAAAATACTTTTTACAACAAAATATTATTTTCAACAAAATAATACAATTTTCAATAAAAAATAGAATTTTCATCCAAATGAGATACATCACGAATCAAAAGTGAGAATAAATTTTCAGAAAATGTACTAACTATTATCTAAGTTCGTAAAGTTGCTTTCACCGACCAACCCCACTACTACTACTGACCGTAGTTTTTAACGTGACATCCTCCCCACTCAAATTGGTAACGAAGTTTATGATCGTCTCCGTATTCAGGAGAACCTAAATACACTTATAGTGAAAAGTAATTTGTTGCCAAGTAAATTAGAAATGAAGGGAATCCAGCCAGTGGTTTACCGATAACTCTGGTCAGTGGCGTACGATCTCTTCCCGAAACAGGAATGAGGACCAGCCATAGATCTCCCAATTAATCTGATGAAACATATTTTTCCTACTACCATTAATCAATGAATCAAAATTTTTTCTGAAAAAAGATCCACTCTCGTCGCTCCACTGGGAATCGAAACACAGAACTTCCGATCGCCGGTCGGGTGCTTTCCGATGAAGCTAAAAGAGACAAATTAAAAAAAAATTATTTTCCATCTTCTCTGAAAATGACGTTAAGTATTTTCTGTTATTTGAAGAGTTAATTTTATCGATAGGTTGATTTATATTTTACTGTAGTGAAAAATGCATTTACACTGATTGATGGTAACCATCTCTGACGAAAATACAGATTCCTTTACATTAATCGAAAATTTCAACTCCACAATAGAATACTAAACTGCGTAATCATATTATGTCATAAGTTTCGCAATTCGCGAATTTGTTGTCGTGGGAGCCCTTTTGGAATTGTAGGAAATACACATCACTTTGAAACTTGCTCAACTCCGAGAATGGAAAAGTTAGGTTACGTTAAAGCGCAGGAAGTTTCGACTTCCGTAATACTGATATGAATGCACATACCCTGCATCATGTAACCTACCAACAAATTTTCGGTTTGCTGTTGTTTTCCAAAGTTTCGGTTCCTCTATTCCACTTACGTGTCTGAAAATCCATGACTGAACATCGCTAACTCGTTGAAATCGGAAGGAAACGTGAACTGTCATCAGATATATGCTGCTTAAGGTGTTTCTGAGTAGAGTTGGAAGACACTGAACTTTTTAATCGACGTCTCGTTCCGTGTTCGAAACGTGACTCACGCTACTTAGAAAACTTTCTTACTATTTTCTTCTGCAAAGGTTTGTCACTCGATAAAAACTCTAATTGGAAAGCTTACCTTTTAAGGAGCAAGTCCTCCAGTTTCATTTCGGTGGATTTTTAAAAAGTTGTCATTTACTTGATAAACTGATTTATAAAAAAACAATAGTGTAAGTAATTGATGAACGAGCGAAAAAAACTTAGTGAACCCACTAGAGTTTATATTTCAAAATTGAAAGATAAGGTAAAACACCGAAATGGGTATTATTAGAGATTATTAGAGATGTGTATTATTATATGCCACTTCTATCTTAGAAAAATATTGACTTACTTTTCA
>NC_046660.1:53949268-53983805 GCF_010883055.1 Belonocnema kinseyi
TTTAAGTTGACTCGAATTCAATTTATTATTTAATTTTTCGATTAAAAATATAAGTTAAGCTCATGCTTTTATTAAAATGTTATTTTTGTAAACCTCTTCTCAAACATTTTTAAAAACTATTTTCTCATATAAACCATGTTGTGAGTTTTGTGACAAGCTGTTGTCGAATCCTGGTTTTGGTTACCGTAACCATGACAAACGCAAGTCTCTAATTGGTTACGTTTATTTTCGAACACTGCGTCTATATCGAAATTGTCAACACCGAGTAATAGTTCTGCGTATTAAATTTCTAAATAGATTTTAAGATTTTACTTTAATTATTATTTCGTGAAGAAAAATTAATTTTGAGTACGGGAGAGTATTATGGTGAGTAGAGTTACATACCGAGCGAGACAGGCGAGAAGTGGTCTAGAAAAAGAATGATTCTCGTGAAAACCCTCTGGACGTACACTGGTGTGAATCTGCACCAACAAAATTTTCAAGTTGCTAGAATTTTCCGCTTTCACTTTTCCAAGATACCCTCTCTACGACAAATGTTCAATACCTCTCTAGGATCTATTGTCGTTGAGTCCGCGTGTATTTGTGGCTTAGCTGCCAAAATAGCAGGTACTGAACTTCGAGTAAGTACATATTTGCACAAGTGTTCCTTGTGTGTGTGTGTGTGTGCAGCGTCGTTGCCAACTACGAAATATAAAAGTAGTGAATTTTGCTGTTGGGCACTTGGATTTCTATTGAAAGTCAGTAAAATCAATCTTTCTTACAATAATTATACATTTTAATATATTTATTAAAATAAATTGCTAAGAAAACACTTTTTCGCATTCGATAGCCACCATAAATCAATTTGCTTTTAATAAAATTTGTGTACATTTTCGTAATTAATTTCTAATAATAATCCATTTACAATAATTATTTGATAATTTATGTTTCAGAATGAGCGCCCGGGTTTATAATCTCCGAAGTACGAAAGATGTAGTAGCATCTCTGTCGGATTCGGAAGAGGAGAATTTGTCCAAAGGCAGTGAAGATGGAAGTTTATTAGTTATTATTTATTAGTTATTGCAAAAGTTATTGCATGGATCTTAAAAAATTGCTCCTCATATTGTAAAAACAGGAAGTTTTAACAAAAAGAAAAATTGCAATATTCTTTGTGGTAAGAAAACTATCTTTGTAAAATATATAAAACATATAATAACAAAGTTTGCATGAAAGTCCCTAAAAATATGTATTCATTCAATTTATATTTTTATTTACGACAGATAAAATGTTTTCAAATTCTTCATCAGGTGCTCGAACTGCATGCGCAGAATGTGTGACGACCATAGTGCACCTGTATCCATTAAATGCGAGCGTTTTGCCGAGAAATAACTATTTCCTTGTATTTTTTAAGTATTAAAATAATTTTTATGATAAATAAATGGTTTTATAGTATTTCCTTGTTATTTAATATATTTAATCTTACTTCTCCACTCTGAAAGCACGTAATTCGATTTTTGGAAATATAGTAACTTCGGGGGCGTGGTGAAAAGACTTAGTATAATTATATTGTTTTTTTTTTCTCGAAAAACAATGTTTTAGCTAATGAGTCGCGCTGGTTTCGTTGAATTTTATTAAAATGGAGAAAAAAAACGATTTTTCAAGAGAAAGAATCATTTTTTCAAAAACATACTTTGTTTAAAACAATTTTTTAATAACAAAATTCATTTTTTTGTTAATTTCAAATGCAGCATTGTATTCTACGGAAAATTTTACACCAAAAACACATGTCTTTCAATAAGTTTTGAACATTTCTTAATTTTTAAATGAGTTAATGAAGTCGTGAAATCCCAATTTGCACCTGTGTACGGTAAATGGGTGCTGGAGTGAAATGTTTCAGCTTGAACAAAAATTTCGCGAAAGAATCTGCAAGCTTTTAAGCAACGTGAATATTACATCTTTCGAAATTTTAAATCTACAGAATTTACAAAATCATTCACAATCCCAGTATGAAAGATATTTTAAAATGATATTGCTTTAGCTTAGATGAAAACTTGACTAAACAAATTAAAAACATTATTTATTTCTAATTTACCCTTACTAGTTTGGATAATAAACCTCATCACTGAAAAGTTATTAATTAACAAATTAAAGCAATGTGTGTGGAAATCTATACAACAATTGTTAGGGATTTTTTCAGCTGTCGTAATTTAAACTTCAGGTGCAAAGCCTGCGAAATGACACATACATGATTAGAAAGTAAAAAAATATTTTCAAAATATATATAATAATTGATTAATCACTATAATTTTTTACATTCTTAAAAGTTTCAAATATACAAACCATGCTTGTTCTCACATTTGATGCTGAACTGTAGCTGACTAAATATAACTGAATCATGAATTAAGTGTCATCAAAAAACCAATTCAATAATCACTTAATCGATTTCAGGGTTTTCGGATTAACAAGATACTAAATATTTGCGAATTAAATATAAATTTATTTTCATGAAAATTCACATTTTTGGTTTAATTCAACTGTAATCAACTTAAAATTTAAAAATATTTTTAGGTTGAAGTATTAATTATTATATCCTTTATTGAAAAATCATTTTTTCCAACTGTTAATTCAACTCCTTGTTTGAAAATTTAACTATTTAATTGAAAATTTATTTTTTTCTAGTTCAAGATTCATACTTTTAGTTGAAAATTGATCTCTGGGGCTTTAATGAAAAACATTTTAACTATTATATTATTAATTAAAAATTATCTTCTTTAGTTTCAAAATTTAAATATTTGTTTGAAAATTGTTGTAGTTTGTTGAAAACTTGTCTTTTTCTGTAGGAACTTAATCTTCTTTGTTGAAAATTCATCTTTTCGGAGGAAAATTAAACTATTGATTTGAAATGTAATTATTTTTTTGAGAAATGAACAGTTTGGTTAAAAAGTCATCTTTTTAAAAAATCATTCTTAAATGTTTAATAATTTAATTGGCATTTTTTTTCTTTCTGGACTGAAATTTCAGTTTGTTATTAAATTCAACTATTGTGTCGAAAATTTGTATTTTTGGTTTTAAAATTCATCGCTTTTACATCATCGCTTGAAAATTCAACTATTTTGTTGAAAATTCGTTAATTTTTTGATTGAAAATTAACTCCTTCAAATAAAGATTAAACTATATCATTTTTGATGAAAATTCAACCGTTTTTAATGGATCCTTTTTAAAACATACGTTACTTGGTTTATCAATGTTGAAACTTAATAATATTTTCACTTTTGCAAAAATGAATGGATATATTCACTCTTGATACAGCTAAGGCATATTTTACTGATTAATCATGTTCTAACGATATAAATTTGAGATTTCATATTTACATATACAAGCACAAGATAATTTTATAAATAATTACTATTTTTCATGGATAAAAATTTAATGTTAAAGTATTTTAAAATTACATATTATAAGTAAGCAAAAGATTGCAAAATTTAAAATAATTTGAAAAAGGTTAATAAAATTTGTTGTCCTCAACTTCACTTGAGATGGCCGATGCAACAACTTGTTAAACGCTCGAAAGCGCGTACAAGTATTGTCCACTCGGGACAATTTATCGATAAAAAAACTGAATGAAACGTGAAAGAAAATATATTTGCGTATTCAGCTTGATGCATCCGACAAAGTTTTCTCATTAAACTTTTTCAATCGATGATTATTACTCAAGATTATCCATAAAAACTTTGAAAACTTTCCGATTAAAAATCTATTTTTTATAAAAAATAACTGACGATTATTTCGGCCCTTTGTTTATCAAAATAGTTCAAATTTGTGTGGTGTCTTCTCAATATACAAACGATGACAATTAGCAATGTAATTTGTTAAAAAAAGTTATGCTTGTTTTTGTTTAATAACAAATTAATTCCGATCAAAATTCACGTTTCCCCAACTTTGACCTGTATGTCGGTCATCGAAAAAATGTTATTTGAAATAAGTTATTCCGAGAAAGTTGCTCACTAGACTTTGAAAAAGTTTCCCCAAAAATTTGCAGAGCACAGTGTGACGTTCCAATATTTGACAATAAATAACAAAAAATTTTATAAAAAAATTATTTGTTGAATACATGTTTTCTATGATCTCCCATAATTATACGTTTTTTCAAGTTATATTGCAAGAAATTTTAACAAAACAATATTACATGAAAAAAATTTTTCTGAAGATTATAATTGTTTATATTTTAAACAAATTTAATAAGGAAATGGAGTAATGAGGCATTTTTCGAGGGAAAAATTCTTTTTTTCGATGCAAATTTTTTCAAATTAGAAACTTTATGATAATTTCAGCAAAATTCATAATTTGTTGATTAATCTTATGATCTTTTTTAACAAATTTAATAAAGAAATGCATTATTCGCGCATTTGTCGGCTGTAAAATTAAGTTTTTTTCAATGCCAGTCTTTTTAGTTGCGAATTTTATGACAACTTGAGCAACATTCATAATAATTTGATAAATTTGATGATTTCTTTAAACGAAATTTAATGAAAAATGCATTAATCATGCATTTGTCGACAGAAAAATTCGTTTTTATCTATTTCGACTTTTTTAATTCGGAAGTTCATGATAACTTCTGCAAAATTTATACTTTTTTGATCAATTTTGTTACTTTTTAAAACAAATTTACTAAATAAATACGTTATTGAGGCATCTATCAAAGCAAAAATTCGATTTTTTCAAACCCAGTTTTTTCAGTTGGGAACTTTATGACAACTTCAGCAAAATTCATAAGTTAATAAATTTTAGAATTGCTTCAAACAAATACATTATTCGGGCATCTGTGGGCGGCAAAATTCCTCTTTTTCGACGTCAGTCTTTTTAATTAGAAACTTCATGATGATTCCAGGAAATTCATAATTGGTTGATATATTTTATATATGAAAATAATTAATAAATAAATGCATTAGTCGGACATCTTTCGAAAAAAAAGATTTTTTTTATATAATTCTTTAATTGGGAACTTATTGATAAATGATATCGAAAAAAGTATTTTTTTCGTTCACAGCTGCTCGAATAATGCATTTGTTTGTTAAATTTGTTTTTAAAAATCATAAAATTTATCAACTCATGATGAATGTTGCTGAATTTATTATGAAGATCACAATTAAAATTCTGATATCGAAAAAAAAGAATTTTTCCGTCGAAAGAGTCCCCAATAATGCATTTGTTTATTGAATTTGTTTAAAAGATCATGAGATTAATAAAAAATTCTAAATTTTGCTAGAATTATCATAAGATTACTAATTTTAAAAAATGACACCGAAAAAAACGAATTTTTTCAGTCAAAATGCCTAATCATTGAATTTTTTCATTAAATTTGTTTATATTATATTATAAACAATTATAATCTTACGTGTAAATTTGTTCAATATAATACTGTTTCTATTCAAATTTTTTGCTATATGACTTAAAGAAAACTTATGATAATGGATAATAGTAGAAAACATATTTTCAACAAATAATTTGTTTGCAAACTTTTTTTTATTGTATAATATTGGAGCATCTCATTAATCTATGCAACGAAGGTGACAATTTTTTCTGTCAATATTTGTGGGCTGTACGTTATTTCGAACTAAAAAAGTCATTGTTTTCCCCACTGTGTGCTGCCGCTGCAGTGCTCTGGTTATCGAACATTATTACTCTATCACAAAGGAGCAGCGGCAAACAGCAACAATCCTAATAGGTACTAGTCCAAAAAACCAAAATATTTCGAGGTATGTGAGGTTGAACGCGAAAAGTATGCCCACAAGCGAATCTCATGTCCCACTTGAAACTTGAAGATGAGATGCAGATTTTTAGGTCAGTTACACTACCCGTGCAGAAATTTCAAATGAGCTCTAGTGGTGCCCTGACTAGTTTTCCCTACCTCTGGTCAGGCTTTAGAGAGAAAACTAACCAGGGCCCTACCTGGAACGTAACACTGGGGCTACGGGGGCCTACTAGATGTTCTAGTAGAGTTCTAGTGTGGTCAGCCCGCCTTCAATCCAATTAAAGAGAAGAGAAGATGCGGGTCTCCTACAGGGTACTGTCACGCTACTGGCAGCTATTTTTTTTATTCGTTCATCATCATGCGACTGTATACGATCCGAATATCATATATGTTTTCAAAAATTGAAAGTTTATTTAAACATTTTAGGTAATTTTAACAACCACTACTGCTACACTCTAACGATAAGACAAAAAAGGTATTTAAAAATAAATATTAATTAATTTCGAGTATTTTTACTTTAAATATTAATGGTCCTAGCAGTCGGGAGTGCTAACCACTGCGCTAAACCGAAAAGTTGAAACTCGATGAAAAAGCCATCCTCATAACCTACAGGTTCAGAAAGCTAAAACACAAAATTTCAAACTCCCTTTTTTAAATTAAATATTTATTATTATACGAAATTATTTAAATGTAAAATATGCAAACTGTTAACGTGTACAAAAATGTACATTGTAGAGTTTAAATACTCATAAATACATTATTTTTGCATCCTGAAACATTCAAAAGCATCAAAATTATAGTTTAGGCAATATACGATTTTAGGAATTCTCTGACCGGGGCCCCATTAGACACAGATAGATTTGCCATATCTATACAAAGCATGTGAACCTGACGGGGCACCCATCAGATTTTTCTAGACTAGATATTTCGATAGGGGCCCTACCAGTTTTTTCTAGACTAGATATTCTGATAGGGGCTCCATCAGAAACCAACTTCAAATAGGGAAAGGTGGGGAAATTTCTGCATATGTAGCCCACCACTCTTAATTTTCGAGTTTTCTATAGTCTACTGAATTGCGCCCCAAATGCGCTCAATTGCGCCACCAATAAAAATGTAGGCGCCACAAAACTGTAGGAGTTATATCAGGTGTTGCGAGGAAGGGGGGGGGGGGGGGCTAGCGTTACGCTATCCCCTTTTTGGAAAAATCAAAATTTAAAACACATGATCTTGAAGATTTTCAAACGTGCTCCTATTCGCTATAAAGAAAAAATTTTGCGCCACATTGATAACCAAATTATCAGCGATCAAAAAGTTGGGTGAGGGGCTGGCGTCATTTTTCTAAACTAATAATTTTTTTTCAAATTTATCAGACCTATCTTTAATAATTTCAAATGTGCTCATATGCGCTAGTTTCAAAATTAACCAAAAACCATAACCAACCCCCTTATTACTACTTGTTACGATCCCCTATCTGATGATAACTCCAAATAAATAATAAAAATATTTGAAATCATATACGAAAAGCCCCTCATAAAATTGTATAGTGCAATTTAGGTTATTTGGAGATATCTACAGGCGATGGATTGGTAACAAGTGGCAATGAGGAGGCCGGTTATGGTTTTTTATTTATTTTGAAAGTGGCGCATACGAGCGCATTCGAAACCCAATAGGAAAGTCACTTCATCAATGCGAATTGAAAACTTTTTATTTTGTTGATCATCACTTCGTAAAATTTTATTACCTCCATATCTTGGGAAATTTTCAAGATTTTCAAGAAAATCTGATGGCGCATGAATAAAATTTCAGTCCTTTTCAGGGAAACTTTCTCAAAGTCTAGTGAAAAATTTTCTCCCGATAACTTATTTCAACTAACATATTTTTGATGACTAGCACACTGTTCGAAGTTGCCGAAACGTGGTTTTCGTTCGGAATTAATCTGTTAATAATAAAAAAACATTGTACCTTTTTTAACAAAGTACATTGCTTATAGTCATCGCTTATGTATCGAGAAAAACACCATACAAATTTCAAGCATTTTCATCAAAAAACGGTCGAATAATCGTGACTTGTGTTTTATAAAACATCGATTATTGATCTGAAAACTTTATAAGTTTTTATCGATTATCTTAAGTAATAATTGTCGAATGAAAAAGTTTCATGAAAAAAATGTATCGGCCACGTCAAGCTGAATACGCAAGTAATTTTTTATAAGTTTTGATAATTTTTGTTTTGAGATAAATTGTCTCGAGTGGACCATTCGACTTGTTGCATCCATCACCCTATTTAATTTTATAGATACGAGTTAAAACTATAGGGGCATTTTTCTCAAATTAGTTTTAATAATCGAATTGATGATATTCCAAATGTACAAGAACAATCATTGTCTTAATCTAAAAAAGGTCGTGGTTATGTGTACTGAAATTTTGGACCAAATAGCCGGACTTTTTGGACACACCCTAAAAAAAGGAATGTATCACGTTTCGTTCGCTAACTCCTCTATTAGAAAATGAGGAAAGGGGAGAGACGCCACGAAAATAAATCATTCGTGATTTTTTTTTGAGTTGTGCAATCTGCATCAGGAAAGTGTATTTTTTGTCAAGAGCGATTTTTGTTCGTACGTGAAGAGAACCCGAGAATATGTGATAAACGGCCTTCGAGAAAGATGCATTGCACTCATCGATGGAATGCTCAACGAAAATTGAAATTTTGACACAGTACAACTGTCATGGCTGCGTAAGAGGCGAAGCAGATTTGACGACAAGATCGTATATTATGGGTTGATCTCAACCAAAGCACGTGTAGATACCTTATTTCAATGATGCCTATTTTTTCTATTTTTGGGTCGACTATGCATGAATTCCATACTCGATCATCTGTCAAATTTAGATCTGCACTGTACGAAATTTCTTTAGGAATTTTCCATTATTCTTATGAGAATTATATATCCGAGACGCAAGGTAAGGTTCCAATACAGGATATTGTAGTTTTTAAACGCTGGCATAGCAATATTGCCATACATGTAAGGCAATGTTGGGGAAGAAAGATAAAAAAAATCGAAATTCACAGGCACGGAGAATCGAACCCCAAACGCCAAGCTTTAAGTTCTGCGCGTTTCTTCCAGACTAGAAAGGCACTATTTTCTCTTAACTTAGAGGTTCAATCGCTAAAGCAATAATAATAAGTTTCAGCTATTTGAAACTAGTATTAAAATACTTTTAATTAAATAAGAAAACTTTATTTAAAAACATTAATTTATTTTAAAGATAAACATGATCGGAAGATTAATATAAGAGATAAGGTTCAGAAAGAAAATCCAACTATTCTTGGTTAAAACCTAATTTTCTTAAGTTGAAAAATCTGCCCCTTAATTTTTTGGTTTAATTACTTTTCTGAAATGTTATGCATTTTGTTAATAATTCTTTTTTTTTTTGTTATAAAATAAATCTTTTTGGTAAAAAAATAAAAATTTTTGTTAAAAATTAAATCCTATTGGTTGACCGTTGAGTTCTTTTGCTAAAATTTTTTTTTTGAAGATTCCACATTTTAGTTGAAAATTCGTCTCTTTGGTGGAAAATTGAACTATTATTCTAAGAATTCTTTCTTTTAGAATTATTACCTTTCTTGAAAATACGAAAATTTAATTTTTGGCTAAAAATTGATATTTTAAATTGAAACTTAATCTTGTACTTGAGAATTTATCCTTTTCTTTTAATGAAACTGCTTAGTTCAAAATCAATCTCTTCTAGTTGAGGATTTAATCATTTAGTAGAAAATCTATTTTTTTTTTTTAAATTAAAATTAGCTTTTTTTGGTTTTGAGTCAGAATCATTTTGGATGAAATATGAACGATTAGGTACTTTGTTTGTGGTTGAAGGTTCAACACTTTTATTTCAAATTCCACTAATTTAATTTATTTGGTGGTAAATTAACTTTTCTGTTAGAAGTTCATATTTTTCGGTTGAAAATTAAAGTTTTTAGTACAGAATTCTTTTTTTTTTAATTAAAAGTTTAATAATTGTGCTTAGACACTACCATTCAACAATTTGGTAGTAAATGAGATTTTCTGTTAAAAATTTCAATTTTTGGTTGAAAATTCTACTACTTTTGTAAGAAATTAAAATGTTTATTTGAAAATTAAAAACTTGAATTGAAAGTTAGGTTAAAAATTTTCTAGTTTAAATTTTAACCTTTTTTTTAAACATTCCACTTTTTAGTCGTTAGTTTTTTTCATTTGACCTTTTCAAAATTCTTGTTTGTTAAAATTCAATTATTTATTTAAGGATCCAACTATTATGTTAGAAAATCGACTTTCATAGTTAAATTCAAGTGGTCATAACTTTTTTCGTTGAAAATTAGTTTCTTAAACTGAAACTTTAAATAATGCCATTTTTGGTTGCAAATTGATATTTTTAATTAATAATTAAAGTATTTCATTGAAAATATATGTTTCTTGATTGAAAATTAACATGCTTGCAAGAAATGATTCTTTCTCAGTCTAAAGGGCCAATGTTTTCTAAAAGGTTCGACTTTTTAGATTAAAAACTTGAATAGGTTTTGGAAAATTCATGTATTTGGGTATAAAATTAATCTTTTTTGTTAAAATTTCATCTATTTGTGAGATCATTCAAATATTTTGTTTAATAATTTGTCTTTTGTATTTAAATTCAATTGCTTGATTTTTTAAAAATCGTTTTTCGAAATGAAAATTTGAAAATTCCATCTTTAGTTGAATTTTTTTTTTATTTTAAAATGAAAATATTTCGTTGAAAATTACCTTTGCTTTCAAAAATTCTTTTTCTCCTTTTGAAAAGTCAACTTTTTATGGAAACATTCCACGCTTCAGCTTAAAAACTTGGGTATTGTGCTAAAATTTCTTGCATTTGGAGATAAAATTAATCTTGTTTGTTGAAAATTCATTATTTTGGTTAAAGATTCAAAGATTCGATTAAAAATTTGTCTTTTATGGTTAAATTAAACTAGTGAAGATTTTTTTCTAATTATATTTTTTAACAAAAACTGTAAAGAATTCCATTATTGGTAGAAATTTAATATTTTTTAGTTGAAAATTCAACTATAGTATTTCGTTGAAAATTCAGTTTACTTGATTGGAACTTAACTTATTTGTAGAAAATTCCTTTTTCTCTTGTAGGGAATGCAAAAATTTTCTGAAACATTAAACTTTTTAGCTTAAGAACTTGACTATTCAATTGAAAATTCGTATGCCAGGGTAGAAAATCTATCTTGTTTGTTGAAAAATAGCCTATTTGTTTGATGATTGAACTATTTTGTATAAAATTTATCTTCTTAAGTTAAATTCAACTGATTAAAAGTCAGTTCTTTTTTTGAATGTTGGGTTTTTTAAACTAAAGATTTAATGACTCTATTCTAGGTCATACCTTTTTTTTAAATTGAAAAGTCAATTATTTGCTTAAAGATTCATGCATTTTGTTAAAAATTCGTATTTTTGGATAAAAAATGCATCCTTTATAGCAGGAAATTCATCTTTCTTGGTTGAAAATTCATATCAATTGGGTGAAAATAAACTTGTTTGCCGAAAATTGAAGTTTTGGAGTTAAAAATTCAACTGTCTGCTAAGAAATTTGTCTTCTTGGCATGAAGATTTAAACATTTGATTTGAAAAAAGAACAACTAAATTTGTTGTCTTTAATATTTATATTTAATGTATCAAGATAGATTTAAATTTAATTTTTGATCAAGGAAGTGTCTTCAGGTCATGAATTACCATTGACAAGGAAAAGGCGATGAAATTCAGGAGTATTTTTGAAGTCCTTGAGTAAATTCACGAGCCGAAGAATTAATCCTTGAGGAATTTTAAAATCCTTTTGGATTTCTTCGTAGTACCCCCTACGTAAATTTAAGAGTTACTGCGGAAAAAGTATAGACAAATATTAGCGCAATCATTGGAAATGCGATGGACTAAGGCGGACATCGTGAAGAACGAAGTCGGAAAGAATAAAAAATGTATTGATTTTGCATTTGTATTTGTATTAATACTTAGTACTTTAATTATAATTGGAAACAAAATTATAAGATATAATAAATTTCAAAAATGGCTCTTAAATGGAAATTGGTCGGGCGCAGTTGGGTTGCTGATTGGGCGGCCAGATCAGGTACCAGATCTGGTTCTGATTGGACCGTGTGTTTCAGTAGCGATCAGGCCCAGGTCCGTTTTCCAGATCTGGGCCAGATTTGGCCTGGTCTGGAACGAGTCTGGGCCGTAGCAAAGTTTCTACACGGGCACTGATTTCATTTTCTAAAAATTGAAGCTCGCTACGTTTCCCTCAAGTAACTAAGGTGAATGACGTTTGTAATAGACAGTAATGAAAAAGAATTTGTAACACGAGCTTACTTTCAGTGAAGAAATATGAAGCTTTGAAACCTTTGACATGCCTCGAAGATTCCTTCCCTCGAAATTCTAGAAGCAACCGAGGTCCGTTGCTCATTAGTGGACGAGTTTGCATTTCCCCGCAAAAGGCATCAATTTTTTCAGGCTTTCCATCTACGTAGACGTAAGCCACTAACGAATCCACATCTTCACATCTGAAAGCAACAATCAGAAATGTCTTTTCTATAGATTCAATTTACGGAAAAAATTATTTTTAGACTGTATTCTAAGGAAGATTTACGGCTGCCCAAGGTTCATTTCACATGAGGGGCCATTCATAAATCACGCTTCAACTTTTTTAGGCGCATATCCGGATGTTCTAGCCCCTCTATCCGCCTTCCTTTCCTGCATCTGAGGGATCGCCAGACGCTGTCGCCGACCCTTGCAAGCATAGGGGTCCTTTATACTAATAAATAATGAAATAAGAAACATAATTCTTTTATTCTAGGCGACATTCAAGCTTTTGTGTTGAAAATATTGAAGAAAGTTAAGTAGCATAACAGTTTAAAATTTCTCGGAATATGGACATTTACAACTGCTAAAGTTTAATTTTAGTTAATCTATATGTGGCCTAAAAAACAATTCTAATTTACTACTATTTATGAAGGAAAATAGCATATTCCACTCATTATAATTTTCGACTTATTAACGCACTTAAAATGTCATTGGATTCATTAAAGAATGCTGATTTAGAATACAATATTTCTAAATTACTAATTGTAAAATTGTAAAATATCTTGTTCCTTATTTTATTCCTCATTAGTACAAAGGACATCTTGTTGTCAAGGGTCAGTGACAGAGTATGGCGATCCTTAAGCTTAATGAGGGAAAGCTGGGTAAATGGGGTAGAACAACCAGGTAAACGGCGATCAAATGGGCATCGCCACTTCATACTACCCCCCCCCTTTTACCCTATTTTTTAAGAATTTATATTTCTTTTCCTGTTCGCAAGATACTTCCCCCTGTCTAGTTTCTTTATTTTAGGTAGTTGTCGTACCTAAAATTTGATCTGTAAAAAAATGTTTTTCTTCGATTCGAGAAATCGAAATAATACTCCTGATGATGTCATTTTAAATAAAAAACATTGATTTTAATGAATAAACGCGGGTGGCAAAATTTCTTGTCGTTGTACAGTTTTTGTCTAGTCCGCCTTGGGTCGTTACTGGCCTGCCACAGATTGACTTTTCAGGGGCTAGACTGGGATGTAACGCTAAGGTCGTCTAGTTTCTAGAAAAACAGTATCTTTGTTAAAAATTAATTTTTTTGTTTGATGATTAATTGTTTTCGTTGAAAATTCATCTCTTTAGTTTAAAATATAATTATTTTGTTTAAAGTTATCTCTTTTGGTCAAAAATTCAAAAGCGTTCTTGAACATTCCAAGGTGCTGTTAAAAATTGGTCTTTTTGGTCAGAAAATTTGTCCTTGTGGATTCTAAATTCATTTTTTCTAGCAGAAAAGTTGACTTTTTAGTTTAGAAATTCATCAATATTTGTTGAAAATTTAACTTTGCGGGAAGAAGCTCAATATTTCTTATCTGAGAGTTCGACTATTCCTTGAAAAATTTAACTATTTAAACTAAAAAGGTTAAGGCAGCACTAGTTATTAAAAAATTTTAAAAAATACATTTCTTAAGATAATTTTCACTGGTAACAAGTCTGTTTTTAAAAACAACTTTGTTTTTTACTTACATAGAAAAGTTTGCAAAACATCTGCGATCCGATAATTGTTCAGCAACTTTTTTTTTTACAGTCAACAGTTTTTTTACCGCATCGGCAAATATTGTTGAGTCAACTAAAATTGCTTTTTGAAACACGTCGTTGTTCTCCAATTGGAATTGTTTTTGCGCTCGGTTTCACGAGGAAATCGCGATACAATTTTCAAACTGTCGAAACTCGACTCAACGTGAAATTTGACATTCAGAGCAATATTCCGATTCGATTGTCCGACAGCAGTGCCACTGGCAATGATTATATTGAATAGCAAAAAATAGCACGCCTGAATAAACCGTAGCCTCTGTTCATTTGAGCTTAATAGTAGAAGAAAAGCCTCGAATTTGTTATCTTCTTTTTTCCCAATATTCATTTAATAAAAAAAGTATTTGAAGATGTCAATTTTTTGTATTGACTTTCATTAGTTCAATCAATTCACCGAAAAATTCCTGCATCATTTTCCTTTTTGGAGAATTTAATTTCCTTCTCTTTAAAAATACAATCAAAGAAATTACAAATTAAAATTAAGGGGCGGCATTTAAATTAGGTTACGGTTCTTTTCAATATTCCCTTTTCCTCTTGTAAATATTTAAATAACATTTTTGGCTTAAAAATAATAAGATATGGGAGTTGAAACTAATGAAAAGTTATTATATTTGAATTTTTAACGAATAGTAAAATTTTGAATTAAAAACTATCAGTTTTCAACAAAATATTCAAAATTACAACAAACGACATTTCAGTTCACTTTTCAACACGTAAATTTTCTACTTAATAGTTGAATTTTTAATAAAACAGCAGAATTCTTACCCAAATTGAATGACTTTAAAACAAAACTCTTAAATTGTAAACGAAACAGTTACATTTTTATTCAAAAAATAAAATTTCTACTAAAATACGAATTTTTGAATATAAAAAACAATTTTAAAAAAATAATTCGAATTTTTATTATAAAAAAATTTCAATTGCAATTTTTATTGCCAAAATTAGAATTTCATTTAAAAAGTACATTTTTTACGAAATAGTTGCATTTTTAACCCAAAAAGAGGAATTTTCAACCAACCTCTTGACCCCTGCCCCACTTAAGCTGTTACGTAATTTATGTCCCTAATTTTGTCTCTAATTTAAATTGATGAAACTTAGATTTCCCGTTATTCTAGACTCTTCGTAAATTCATATTTTAGGCCATTTTGTTGATGAATTGTCACTTTATTTGAAAATTCATCTCTTTGGTAAAAAAGGCAAATAGATGATACAATTATTTGAAATATTCATTTATTTGGTTAAAGATTGTAATATTTTGTTAACAATTCTTAATTTTTCGTTAAATAGAATTGGTTCAAAATCAGTATTTATTCGCTGAAAAGCAATTTCTTACGTGGAAATTTTAATATATCATTTTTGGTTTTAGTGGCAAGTACAAATATTTTATGGAAAGTTAATCTATATTTTTAAAAATGTGTTCGTTTTCAGGAAAAAATGTAAATATTTTTAAAATGATTTCTTTAACTTCTTGATAGAACATTTTTCTTTTTAGTTTGAAATACAACTACTTGAATAAAACTTGAACTTTTTGATGTAAGGTGCTTCCAACAAACTTGATTGAAAACTCAGTTTTTTGTTTTGCTAAATTTTGGTTTTTTTAACTAAAAATTTAATGAGTCCATTTTTGGTGAAAAATTTATCTGCAAAGTCGAAAATTCAACTATTTTGTTGAAAATGATTTTTTTGTTTGTTTGAAGATACACGATTTCAGTTGTAAATTTTATGGCCGTGGCTAGGTTCACCAAAATTCGGTGAGCGCAAAACAAATTTTAATTTAAGATAGAAGAAAATTTCAACAAAATAATAATTTTAGGGAAACAATAATTTTTTATACAAAATCACAATATTGCACAGAATTTTAGGAAATATCCTTGCCAGTTAAAAAGTTATTTAGAATTTTTAGAAGTTTTAAAGAATTAGAAAAAATTGACAACTTTTCGGAAATCTTTCAAATGCTCAAAAAATTTCAAAATTTGTTTTTTAAATCTTTACAAATGTACATTTTGTTTTACATTTTTTTTAATTCTCTAAAATTTTAAATGATCTTTTATTCTTTTAAAAACTGCAGAATAAACTTACACAATTCTTTTATTTTTATTTTAAAATTTGAAAATCTCTGAAAGACTTAAAATTTTGTTTCGAACTCTTTAGAAATTCACCACTTGTTTTAAACATGTTGAAATATTTTAAAGTTTTAAATTATTTTTGAATCTCTTCAAAACGTCTGAGAAATTTCTTCTAAAAGCTTGCAATATTCGAAAATTGAAAGAATTGTTTTAAGATTTTATAAACTCTCTTTAGAATTTGTTTCAAATCATTTGACATTTTTTTTAAAATTGTCATCTAAAATTTACTATTTTATATATAAAATCATTTCAAGTATTCTTTTATTCTGTTGAAATTATGAAAAATTCTTTAAAATCTTATTTTTTTCGGAATTTTTTTCCAAAAAGTTGGTAAAATTCATAATATTAAAAAATGTGAAATAAGTTTAAATTTTTCCAGAAACTTTACGAATATACTTTTATATATCTTGAACCATTAAAAAATTCCTAAAATACTTTAAAATTTTGTTTCCAAATCTTCAGAAATTTAGATTTTATTTTAAACATGTTAAAATATTATGAAGTCTCAAATTATTTTTACATTTTTTTCAAACTTTCGAGTATTTCTTAATTTGATTCACATTTTTTCTTAAAATTTTGAAATATTCAACAATGAAAAATGTTGTTATAAAATTCTGTGGGTTTTTTCTAGAAAGTTTTAGAAATCATTTCACATATTTTTGACATTTTGTCAATTCTTACCTAAAATTATTGATTTAATGTCAAAAGTCATTGAAAATATTCTTTCATTTTGTTAAAATCCTTCAAATTTTTTTTTAATCTTTTTAAATTTTGGATTTGTTGTTTAAAGTTGGTCACGCTCTTCAAAATTAAAAAAAAATGGTCTGAAAAGTTTCTAGATTCTTTTTCACAATTACTAAATGTCGTTTGAATGGTTTCAAAATGTTTTTAAATATTCCTTAAACTTAATTAAAAAAACAAAGTAAGATAAGAAATCCCCGAAATTTGTTGAATAATAAAAAATGTAAAAAATTGTATGTAAGTCTTCCAGATTCTTTTTTGACACGTTTTGAAATCTTCAAAACCTAAAATTAATGTTTAAAAAAACTACATTATGTGAAATTTTCCCAGAAATCTCAGTTGGTACCGTTAACGAGAATTTTACTGGTACCGACCTTTTTTTTAATGACACCGATTTCGTAAATTTACTTCATAATTGGATTTGCTAAATTTATATATTACCAGTTTTTGTCAATAATTTAATTTCGCTCATATCTTGAAAAGTATGTAACAATTAAAATGTTCTTTTTCTAAATTATATTTAGGATCGTATAGGAAAAATTGTGCCATGAAATAAAATAACTTATTTGTAAATTTCGGCCTACAAAATTGATGCTGCAGAAAAGTCGTTAATCTTTATTAATAAATAAACCCACTGAAAACAGCCACTAAAAGTCCTATTCAAACAATGTCGCACCTAATCAGGTTTTCGACAACAATGCATGTAAAATCTCGTGAGAACCATTGTTTAAGCAAAGGATAATAAAAAACTTTTGAAAGCTATTAAAGTTTAAAAATGAAATACTGTCAAAAAAAAGAAGACGAAATTACTTTTTCCTGCGCATGACTGTTCAATTAGCTTTTTAATTTAAAGACTAATTACGTCAGCAACTAGAGTGGTAGTCAATTATGCACACTTCCTACTTTTTCTTGTTTCCGCCGTAATGCATTCAAATTCCCGTAACTGTTTGGATTAGCTAACAAGTTTCTCAAGTCATAATTTTTAATGCACTTTTACCCCAGAGTACGCTTTTTAGACAACCTTCAATTTCCATAAACTTTTTGATACCTATTTCCGAGCCCGACGATGTGGAAAAAATATAAAATAAGTACAGATTTCATTTGCAGCTTTGCGTATATTTGATGTTTTCCCATTTCCAGTTTCGAATCTTATGGTATTGAGTTTCTGATTGAAAGTCCAGATATTTATTCACTTTCTTCTCCTGTTAGGGTAAATGTTCTGGAATATTGTAAGGCAAAAATCGAATTTCGACCAATGTGTGCGAATCGAGAGATGTATAAATTTTAAGAATTCCGAAGTTTCTCCTATGTGCTTTGTCCTCTCGATTTTATTGAAATCGTGGTGGACCTTTCAAGTGCCACGAATTCAAAGAATTATTTTATAGCCTTTAAAACTTTTCGATCTGAAAATTCTCTGCGGATTTGATCAATATTATACTCTCATAAAATGTACCAGTGAAATCTCACTAGTTGAAAGAGCGAACAGTTTGTCACTGGCACCCAGTGCGATTTCACGGGTTCAATCAGTACAGTTCCGCCAATGGTTTCATAAGTTAGGTTCGCTGGTTACTGCCAGTGGTCAGTCCTATGTGTAGTCGTCCGTCAGCTGGTTAGGCAGGGCACTTAGCATTAATCACTTTAGTGGAAATCTTTGCATTATTTTTAAAAAACAATTCAAAACAATAAACGTGGATATTTATAAATAAAGATTAAAAATAAATTTAAAATATTTATGAATGAAATTTATATTTAATTAACTGTTTTAATGAAATTACTTACTGGTTCGCAAAGCCTAATTCGGAAAATCACCGGTTCACCAGGGATAACTTAAAATACTGATTGAACCAGTAACAATTTTATTGTGTCAGTTTAAGAGATAAATTTTGGTGTGAAATACAATCAAAGTCGGGTCGGCGTTTGAAAAATGTAAGTACAAAGTGAACGCCAGTTAATGAAATACCGAAATTGGAATAAAATGTTATTTAATGCTTTTACATGGATTTTGGATATTTTTTTTTGGCAGAAAATTGTATATGAAAATGATCCGATTTTTAAAATCAATTGCCTGCTATAAATTTTCATTAAGCTTCGACGAATAATTGAGCTACGTAAATCTAAAAAAAATTTTTTTGGAGGCAACAAAGTAATTTATAGAACTTTAGAAAAATTAACAATACCAAAACAGAGAAATGAATAGTCAACTGAAATAATGATTAGTCGACCATTTGTTTCTTTTGTTTAAAATCAAACTATTTTTAGACGAAAGTTAATTATTTTTGTTCTAAAGGTCAAATGTTATACTTTTGGTTAAAACTGAATCTTTTTTGGTTAAAAATGTTATTATCACGTTGCAAATTTTATTATATTTTTTAAAATTCTACAATTTTCTATGAAAGTTATTCGCTTTGATTGAAAATTCAACTGGCTTGTTGAAAATTTATCAGTTCGTCTTTTAAATTAAATATTTTTGTTAAGAATTAACTTTCTTATTAAAAATTCCTACTTTTGTGATATAAATTATAATATTTTGTAGAAAAATAGCTTTTTTGGATTAAAAATTAAGTAAAGGGGTGGTATTTTTTTTTCTTGACTGTCTTTAACTAAAAAATCAAACCTTCTAGTTAAGAAATCATTATTTTCGTTAAAAATTCGTCTTTTTGGTTTTAAAATACATCGAAAATATTCTTTTTTTTTTAATTTACCTTTATTAGCTCAAAATTTAAATATTTTTAAAAAATTTAAATCTATTGTTCGAAATTACTTTTGTTATTGAAAAATTCACTGTTTTTTTTTGTTGAAATTTTGTTATTTTTCGGTTTAAATTTAATTTTTCTACCAAAAATTTAAAGATTCCGTTTTTTGATGAAAATTTTTTATTTTGAGTCAAAAATTTTGTTATTTTTATTTCACAACGTAACTGTTTGGTTGAAAATTCTTGTACTTTTCTTATTTAAAATTAATTCTCTTGGTTAAAACTTAAACTCTTTTTTTGAAAATTTATTTCTTTGCTATTTGATAAAATTATCCTTCTTCTGGTAGAAAATTATTCTTTTTGATTTAAAACTAATTTCTTTGGTTGAAAATTAGTTTTTTTTTTTATTTACAAATTAATATTTTTGACTGAAACTATATTCTTGTTTCAAAATCATTCTTTATTGTTGAAAATTCAACTGTTTTGCTGATTATTAATATGTTTGAATTGAGTGATTCACTATTTTGCTGAAAATTCGTTTTTTTGTTAAATTCAAATGCTTTTTATTTAAGATTAAAATTTTTTTGGTTTGAAATATCAATTCTATATTTTTCAAAAAGAATGATTTTTGTTTAAAAATTAAACATAGTAATATAAAAGTTGAACTTCTTTGTTAACAATTTATTTTAGTTAATTTTTTTTTCAAATTAAACATTGAATAATTACATCATTTTTTGAAATTTTAACTTTTTCAGTTGTAACGTAAAGTGTTGGATTGTAAATTATCTGTTTTAGATGAAAAATAAACTATTAGATCGAGAATTCTTTTTTTCTCATAGAAAAATTTTCATCGTGGTTAAAAATTCATATTTTAAAAGTTAATCCTTTCTGTTCAAAGTTAATCTTTATAATTACAAATCAACTATCTGGTTAAAAGTTCAACTTTTTGCTAAGCATTTTTTAAAGTAAATATTCATTCCTTTAGTAGAAAATTTAACAATTTTTTGAAATTTGATGTCTTTTGTAGAACATTTGCCCATTTGTTACACATTTTTTATTCTTATTTGAAAATTTATCTTCTTAGTTAAAAATGTAAAGTTTTCGTTGAAACTTAAATTACTTTTTGAAAAAGGATTTTTTCCCGTGAAGATTTATAATTTTAATTCAAAATTTACATGCTTGGTTAAAAATTGAACTATTTTTTTTATTGATTATTATTTTTAAGTTAAAAATGAATCTTTTGACTAAAAATTTAATTGTTCTATTTATGGTTAAAAAAGTGCTCATTTTAAGTTGAAAATGTATCTTTTTACATGCAAATTTCACGACTTCATTCAAAGTTGAACTCCTTCGTTAACGAAATCCTTTTTTTAGATGATGATTTATCATTTCAGTTAAAAATTCATCTTTTCGATTGAAAATTTAATTTGTAAAAATTGCTTTCCTTTCTAATTGCAGTTTCTTTCCTTTTAAAGTTGAAAATAAATTTTCTTTAATGAAAATTTAAACATTCTATTTTTTGTTGGAAATTTATACTTTCTGGATGAAAATTCAAATATTTAATCCAAATTCAAGTGCTTTCTTGAATATTTAACGTTTTTTAACAATTTTACTGTTGTTTCTAGTGAGTTGTAAAAATTAATTTCCAGAGTCACAGAGATTATTTTATAGTCCAACATAGGGAAATTGACACTTTTCTACAAACAAGAAGATAAAAATTTTCTAAAACATTTATAAACTAAATTATAAATTGCAGTACTTTTACTTACTCTTTTGTACTTTCTGAAGAATGATAAAGGTTAAAGTCTTGAAATATTATTTGAACACGTTCCTTCCCTCTACCTTGGAAATCGTAATTACATCGAACTCTCGATTGATACGGATTTGGATATCCCGGTGAGGTCACCACACCAGTTTTAGTAGTGTCACTATTAAACACCATATCACAGGTAGAAGCTGTAACAAAGAAACAACATTTTTATGTTAAAAAGTTGCTATGAATTATAATTTTAATGAAATAAAAAAATGTCCTCACTGCAGTCTAGTCGAGACCTAGCTGGGCTTAACATCTATTTAAATATTTAAATTTTCCAAAAGTAATTTGATTTTTAACATAATAGTTGCATTTTTAAAAACATAGTTAAATTTTCAGCATGGTCCGATTCTCAAAGAATAAAGAATAAAATTCAATCAAATATTTTAATTTTTAAGACAAAGAGATACATTTTTTATAAGACAGTGAAATTTATATAAAAAGAAGTTAATTTTCAATCAAGAAAGATAACTTTTCTACCATGAATGGTAAATTTTCAACAAAATAGTTTATTTTTCAAGCTGGAAAGTCAAATGTTTTAGCAAACCGTTTATTTTTAATTCCGAAAAGATGAATTTTTAACAAAACAGTTAATTTTCAATCAAGAATGATAAATTTTTAATGAGATAATTAAATTTTTAACTAAAAAGTAGACCTCTCAACAAACAGAAATAATTCTCGACCTAAAAAGTCGATTTTTTACTAAAAATTTCCAAAAAATGTATGAATTTTCTATCGAATAATTTGATCTTCAACCAAAAAGTTAAATATAAAAAAATTATATAAAATAATTTTCTACTAAAAAAGATGGCTTTTCCAAAAATAAATGAAATTTATAACAAATAGTAGGATTTTTAGCTTATACAATATACAGGATAAAGTGTCAACTAAAAATGGAATAGTTATATTTTCCGATTAAATGACTGATAAAAAATAGCTGATAAAAAATAAAATAAACAAAAGAAAACGAATTTTACATACAAATTTTTTATTCTTCAACCAGAAACATAAATTTTCGACCAAGAAGAATAATGTTCTTTTTCCAAAATTACGAATTTTAACATAATATGAAATAGTTAAATTTTCAAATAAGAGAAAAAATTAGAAAAAAATTTCGTTTAATAAAGTTGTTAAATTTTAATGCAAAAAGATACATTTTTGACTAAGATTATTGATGGTCTACCAAAAATTGAGATTGTAACAAAAGACATGCATTTTCTCTGAATTTTAAACATGTTAAAGCCCAAAAGACGAATTATCTGCAAAACGTTCAATTTTCAATAAAAAAATTTTGTTTTTGAAAAAAGCGTTTAATTTTAAACTAAATAGTTCAATTTTCTACTAAACTGTTAAATTTTAATGCAAAAACAATGCATTTCCTACACAACAGCATTTTTAACATAATAATTCATTTAAAAGCAAACAGTTGAAAAGTCAAGAATAATTAAAAGTCCTTAATAAACACATTAGTTTTTTTTTTATCAAGAAATTTAAGATTTAATTTCTGTGAAGAAAGACGAATTTTTACCATAATATATGAATTTTCTACTAACGTAGATAAATTTAGAACCAAATAGTTAAATTTTTCTTAGGAATGTTTAATTTCAAAAATTTATTTTTATTCAAAAATGAAAAGAATTTTTATCAAAATAGTAAAATTTTCAACCATAGAGGCAAACGTAAAAAAATTAATTTTTAACAAAATAGTTGAACATTTGATAAAAAGATCACTTTAACAATATAGTTGCATTTTCTGCAAAATAATTACATTTTCAACCAAATAATAGAATTAATACATAATTAATAATAGAATTATTATTCTATTATTATTAATAATAATATAATTAATAATAGCATTAATACAATTTAATGAGTCGAGCATTAAAATAAACTAACATCACTTTCCAACATTTCGTTCTGAATTTCATAGAATATCTTATATTACTTGAAAACCCAATTTCTCCTTGTTATTAGGATGTTCATCTTAATATACCGATTTAATTAAGTTTTCAAGTTTTCTGCTATTCAGTGTTTCACTAATTAGTTAAAAACTGGAACTGATTCGTTAAAAATTTTTGTTGTTGTTCTGGTTTCATAATTCATAATTTGGTTCAAAAATGAACTATTTTGTTTGAAATTTTTCATTCTTCCAAATGAATTTTTTAAGATTATTTCACGTTTACCTAAACATTTATCATCTCAATTTCAAAGTTTAGCTATTTTCTTCAAAATCTCTGTATTTTTTAAAACTTTCTCTTCTGTGGTAGAATATTAATTAACCTTCTTGGTGATTCTGTGTAAATTTTTTTACGACATATATTTGTGTGACAGAAAATTTAATTATTAGCTCGAAAATTCCTTCAAAGATTTGAGTTTTGGTTGCAAATTCACGACCTTTGATAAAATAAACCTTTTATAGTGGAAAATTAAACTTTTTTATTGAAAATTCATTTCTTTTATTGAAAATTAATTTTTTAACTGAAAATTTCACTGTCTTATTTTTTGTCAAAAATTCATCTTTTTGATAGAAATTGAACCTTCTTGATCGAAAAGTCATATGTTTGGTTAAAAATTGAACCATTTTTTTAAATATCGATATTTTTTGTTAGTTGATTAAACTATTATATTGGTTTAAGAATTAACTTTTTTGATTTTGCTCTAATTTAAATTTCTTAAATTTAGTCATTATTTTATGAAACAAATAATTTCATTGCTTAAAAAGTTAAATATTTACCTTCTTTACTTGAAAATTCAGCTATCTGGTGAAAAATTTCTGTATTTGGTTTTAACTTTGTCTTTTTTGGTAGCATATTAATACTCTTGGTACTAATTTACCTTTTAGGTTCATAATTGATTTATTTCTTTGAAAATAAATGTCTTTTCTTAATAATTAATACGTTTTAATAGAAAATAATTCTTTTTGATTGAAAATTTATTTCGATGATTAAAACTGAATTTTTTTAAATTAAAAATTATTTTTCTTAACCAAAAATTTAACTATTCTATTTTTGGTCAGAAATTCATCTTTTTGGTAGACACTTAATTTCTTAGCTGTAAGTTCACATGTTTGGCTCAAAATTTAATTAATTTCTTGAAAATTGAACTATTTTGTTAAATTTTATAAATCGAAAATTCAACGTATTTTTCACAGCTTCAACTACTGGGTTAAATTTTTTAAATATTATTGTTAAAAATCAGTTTTTTACTGGAAATGTATCTAATCCATTCTTCTTAAAAACTTGCTCATTTTTAGTTGAAAATTCACTTTGTTTTTTATGTTTACGGAATCGAATAATTGGTTAAAAATTGATATTTTTGATATTCAACTGCTTTTGATTGAAAATTATAATATTTTTTGAAGGAAATTTCAAATGTTTCATTTTTTGTCGAGAATTTGTAAATTGAAAATCTATTAGTTTGGTTCAAGATTTAACTGTTTTGTTGAGAATTCCCTTTTTCTTAGCTGATATTTAATTATTTTAACTGAGAATACAATTCTTTCATTTAGTGTTCAAAATTTATCTTTTTGAGTAAGTTCTGCTATTAAAAAAATTACTTTTTTTAAAATAATGCAATGAAAATATTAAAATTGTCGTTTCTATAACTCGATCAAGGTAAGATATTTTCAAATTTTTCATGCTGAGCTGAACTGACTCGCGGTTTCTCCGATGGTATCATATTTTAGAAAACTGGGGCAGCATGTGACAAGGATTTAAGGGAAGATGTGCACTTTAACGACAGGGTTGAAAGTTATGAATTTTGCATGAGTATTTGGAAGTTCAATGCAGAGATTTTTGTTCGTTTATTTTTCCTTGCATCAAGATGATTCTTTCTAATACGTATTTTGCGTGAAAAAGAAGTTAATTAAAAAATGTGAGAAGTATTTAAAAAAAAGATAAAATACAAAAACAATTTAACCCAAGAAAAAATACTAAACTAGTTTAATTTTCGAAAACAAAAAAACAATCTCAACAAAATAGTGCAATTGTACAAAAAGTTGAATTTTTACTTAAAAAAGAACCATTTTTCATAAAAAATGGGATATTTAAATTTTCAATTACCTAATTAATTTAAAAAAATGAATTTTCAACAAAAGTTCAATTTTGAAACAATGATATAAATTTTTAACTAAAATTTCAAATCCTCAACCGAAAATTGCATTTTTAAGAAAGTAGTTGGAATTTAAAATCTAGTTGTTTAATTTTTAACCGAAAAGATGAATTTTGTAACAAAAAGATTAATTTTCTACCGAAACCCTTATTTTTAACAAAATTCAAGATTTCTAAACTAAACAGTTTTAAGAAAGTTGTTCAACTTTGACACCTTTTTGTTAAATTCTTAACCAAAAAGATAAATTGTTGAACAAAAAGATTAATTTTATAACAAAAAATACGAATTTTCAATAAAATTCAAGAATTATAAAAAAAGTTGAATTCTCAATAAAAAAGATGAACTTTTGAACAAAAGGTTCATTTACTACAAAAAAGATAAATTTTCAATCAAATTGAAGAATTCCAATCCAAAAAGTTGAATTTCAAATAGAAAAATATATATTTTTTAAAGAAACAGATTAATTTACTACACAAAAAGACGAATTTAAAAAAAAATCAAGGTTGCTCAACAAAAAATTGGAACTTTTAAGAAAGCCGTTCAAATGTGAAGCCTATTTGTTACATTTTTAACCAAAAGGATGAATTTAAAAAAAATTAATTTATTGCTAAAAATAGTATATTCAATAAAATTCAAAAATCCTCAACCAACGAGTTGATTTTTCTACCAAAAAGATGATTTTTTGAACAAAACGATTAATTTACTACCAAATAAAAAGAAATTAAAAACAAATTTCATAATTCTCAATGAAAAAAGTGAATTTTTAACTAGAAAAAATGAATTTTCAAACAAAAACATTCATTTATTACAAAAAAGACGAATTTTTAGTAGAATTCCAGAATTCTCAGTCAAAAAGTTGAATTTTCAAATAAAACAAAGAGTTTTAAACAAAAATTATTATTTTCTACCAAAAACAGTCATCTGGAAACGTACTAAAAATTTTACAATACATATGTACTTTTAGAAACAAAAAATTCTCTAATTTTTAGAAAGTTAATATAGGTGTAACTTTACTTTGACTGTGCGTTGAAATTAGATTCTGAAAGAATGAATTCAGTGTATCAATGCATCGTAAAATGTACGAGTACTATTATTAGGGAGCGTTCATATATTCCGTAACGTTATTTTAAACAGTTTTACCTTCTCACACCCGAACTGCAGTTATGTACTATTTTTTTGTATTATTCTAAAAAACTTAACAGACATTTTGTAAATAAAAAAAGATTTTCAGGATGAAGTGCGGTGTAGAAATAAATTAAACAATATTTTGACGTAACACAACAATGCTTTTTTGATATTTGTTTAGTTACACACATCTTAAATTTATTTACAAGGGAAGAAGTATCAGTATTTTTTCAAAGAATTATATAAGTTTTATCATTTTCATGAGAAAATTAGAAAAGATTTTTAAATATTCAAGATGTGTCAAGAAAAGAATGCAGAAGATTTAAAAAATATATATTTTATTTTACGGGATTTTACAAATTATTATATTAATTTCAGTCTTTTCAAAAGATATTTAGGTCTTTTATAATTTCAGAAGAAATAATAGATATTCCATAAATTTTCGGAAATGCTTCCAAGGTTTAAAATATTTGAAGTCTATGTAAACCCTCTTGAATTCCTAAAAATATTTGTAAATGAATCCAATTTTTTCTTAAAAATATTATTATCTGACTGGAATTTTTCTTGAAATTTAGAAAAGTTATTTAAAATCTAAACTTCTGCCTAAAATATCCCCAATTTTCCTAAAAACTTGAATAACATTAATTTCTTCCCTTGAGACCTTTCAAAGTTATTCTAATTAAGGGCATGTGATACTTTACCATATGGGTTTTCAGTTTTTCACATATTTTGTTCACAAATTTTAATTTGAAAAAAAAACATTAGTGTCCAGACGTTTGCGTTTTTAGCGTCTGGCTTTCTTTTTGTTTAAGAACTTTCACATAAATCTGCATTTTTTTAAATCTTCTGCAATTTAAAAATCATCTTTATTCTTGAGAATTTTCGCAATATTTGTAGAATTTTATGGTTTAATTTATGTTTTATTTTTTAATGTTACAAAATTAAAACATTTTGCTTTCAAATCTTCTACTATTTCTCGAAATTTAAGGAAACTTGATAACCCTTTTTTACTTTATAAAATAATATGAAAAGTTTTTGAATCTTTTTTAATGAGCTCTTAGAACTCATTAGTAAAAAATTGTTTGAAATTTTCCCATGAAACTAAACTATCTATTTTTCCTTCTCTTTACGCCCTAAAAAATTAAGTTTACCTAAATTTGAATTAAATCACGGAAAATGGAAATTATTTTTATTAAAAACTTCCATATTATTTTTTAACAATTTAAAAATTTTTTAAATTAACCATTATTATTTGAGAACAATTATTTTAATCCAAATATTCATATATCTTTTAACAAATTTAAAATGTTATTTATAAAAATTTCATTTTTTAGTGACTTAATATTCATTGAAGGGAAAATATTTGAACATTTTTACATATGTTTTTGAAAATTGAATGAAAATATTAATCTCAGAACACCAGCATAATTCCGAAAAATTACTTAATTGAAATAGAGATACTTTAAAAATAAATTCATTTATATTATGAAAATCATATTCAATGTTCCATTATATAACCTACAAGTAAATAATGTATTTATTTATTACTTATGTTAATTAAATTGAAGGTTACTAAATGTTAAAAAATTTCAATCCAATCTTTATGTAATTTGATATTTTATTTTTTATTAATAAATTTTAATGTATATTATAATATTATTAAACTTAATGACTTCACAATATATCTATTCATTTAAGAATCTTTTATGTTATTTGAAAAAATTAGATTTTAAGATAAAATTTTTAAAATTATTCTTGTAACAATGAATAAACCAATTTAAAATTTATTTAAATTATATTTAATTTAAAATTTGTGAATAATTTAAAAATATGAATATAATATTAGTATAAAAAATTATAAGCATGTATAACATAGTATTATTAACCTTTATTATTTTCTAATATAGAACTCATGAGAATATTATTATTATAACTAAAACGTGATCTAAAAAGATTTTTTTATGAGTCAATTATGTAAAATTTAGAATTGATATAGCTCCAATATTCAATAGTTACTAAATTTTTATTAGATAACGTTAAAATAAAAATACGATATTATTTAATTTTAATCTAAAATTAATAACTTTTTCAACATTAAATCATTAACATAATTAAAACATTAATATAATAAATTTATATAATTGTAATTTAGCTTATAATAACTTTGCGTTTTGATACAAAATTTAATTATAATTTATGTAATAATATTATTACACTTGATGATTTCGCAATATATCTATTAATTTAATAATCGTTTATATTATTTGACAGAATGGAATTTGAAGATAGACTTGAAATAAATATTACTTTAACATTGAATAAACCAATCAAAAATTTATTATTAAAAATAACAGCTGTTGTTGATAGTGAAAATAAAGACACAAATTAAAATAATTCTTGGCGATCCATAAAAGTAGAAATCTGGTTTTAAGTTCGATTAATTTTATACATTTAAAACAGAGGTCGCCAGTCGCCATAAATTATGTGCTTAAATCCACTATGTAAGATTCAGCCTCCATGCGCTACTAATGGAGGTTACGAGTTTTCATATATAGGATTATCACGGTAACATGAGAAAGGCAGAGGAAGGCAGAGGAAGGTTAAAAAATCGTCCAATAGCGTTCTTAAAAAATGTTGATGTTGGAAATTGAAAAGATGTGTTCTGCATTTGAATGATTTTGAATTCTGGTGGTAGAAATTAGAATAAATGCAACTTATAACTTCATCAACAGCGGTAGCTGGGCGATGATAATCGACCCGTAGCCATCTCAAATGTTAAGAACGGACAGGCGCGATTAGCGTTTGGAGGGTGGCCGTATTTTATATTCTTGATTATTTGTTTTTTTTACTGCTTTTAATTACCTATGGATGTATACATTGAAACTCGTCTGTCGGTAACCGGATGTGCCCAAGAGTTTTGGTTTTTTGCAGTTTTCCACTTCGCTGGACAAATTTTTAGGCGAATACGATCGCTTCTCGCAAAAATCCGACAGCAGTTAGTATGGAATTTCGCGTTTCTGTAAGATTGAATACGTCAGGCATTATCTGAAGGATCATTGAGATTTAGGGTATTTAGGTCAATTGCGATACTTGGGTTTAAGTGAAAGGGTTAGCGTCTGTCGATCTCCTATGGAAGGGGGAATTTATAGGATCACCCGATAAGCGTGGATTCTATGTATGTCAGTGTCAAAAAAGAATGTACATGAATATAATAAAATAAAAAATTAATGTTTGATATTCTGAATTTTGAAGGCTTCTAGGAGCCATTCCTTTGGTGTCTGAAGTGTTGACAGGGCAAAGAAAAGGAGAAAATTCTATTTGCACCAGTGAAAACTGCATTTGCAACTACTACGAAAGTCTTTCACAAAATATTCTGAACTCCATTGGCTCGCCTTTGCTTATAGAACCTGTCTGACACAGTATATAGACGGTCGAGCTACAAAATTGGTCGACGGCTGACGTATGCATGCAACTGCTACTAATCTAAAAATGTCCCACTATAAATATCTCTTGCCCCTGAAAGTGACATAATGATCCTTTGGCGATTATTGACGATTGATAGAGATTTATATGTTATCAAAAACTTAATTACCCTCTGTATTATAAAAATATCTTGCCACCGTCGCTGTTTAAAAAAGTTACCCCTGCAGCTTAAACCCTGAAACCCTTATTATAACTCAAGCCCCTTCTCACCTGCAACCCTTCTCACAAATGCTGCCGCTTAAACTCTGCAACCCTCTTTACGCAAGTGCGCCTTATCTCACGCAAACCTCCTTACAACGCGGCTCATCGGAGATTCCCCATTTCCAGGCAACATAAAATAAGTCAAACATTTGTTTCCCATTTTTTTCAAATCCAACTTATTTTCACACAAAACGCGCTAGCGATTTGAATCATTGGAAAATTAAATGAGAAGTACTCAGAAACGTTTCTCGGGTCCCAAATTTTTATAATGATGAAAGAATGTAAAATAAATTTAAAAAAAACTTTTTATAATTGTAAAAATTTAGGATCAGACAGAAGCTTCTTGGTGATTCGCATTTCATTTTCCAAATTTTAAACCCGATTTCGATCTTCCTGTGACTGTAAGTTGAGTTTGAATAAAATGTAAAAAAATTTTGAGGTAATGCTCACATGGTCTTAAAGCGTTTATTTTTGTATCAGACCAATTTCAACGAAACTTTAGAATCGGAGGTCTTTGGTGTCGCTGAATTAAAAGCCGGAACCCAAATTTGAAAATTCAAAATGACTGACTAAAAAATAAAAAATTGATTTGATTTTCAAAAAGAATGAGACTCGACGATTTTTTGGGTCGCTGATTGCGAATGCCAAATTTAAATTTGAATGTCAAAATGGCGGATTTAAAATGGTGGAAAGTAGACTCAAAAAGTGATTTAATTTGCATGAAACTTGAAACTCAAGGGTTTTTGGAGTCGCTGATTTTGAATCCAAAATCTAAATTTAAAAATTCAGAATGGAAGATCGAAAATGGTGGTGCGGAAATTGAAAAAGGTCTGATGTGAATTAAACTTGATAGTCAAGATTTTTTATCATGGATTTAGAATCCAGGAATCAAATTAAAAAATTCGAAATGTCGGATCCAAAATTGAAGAATAAAACTCAAAAATAGAATTGACTTGCATAATACTTAATATTCAGGGGTTTTTTATTTCGCTGTTTTCGAATCTGAAGTCCATGTTTAAAAAATTTAAATGATGGATCCCAAATGACTCAGTGAAAGCTGCAAAAGTTTTCGGATTTCCATTAAAATTTACGCTAAGGAGTTTTTGTAGTCGCTCATTGTGAATTCGAAATCCAAATTCGAAAATTCAGAGTGATGGATCCAAAATGGTTGTGCGGAAACTCAAAAAATGCCCTGATCCAAATTACAAAATCCAAATTACAAAATTGAAAATAGCGGATCCAAAATGGCAAAACGAAAACTGAAAAAGTGATTTGAATTCAATAAAACTTTATATTCAGGTGTGATTAATGTCGCTCATTTTGAAACTGAAATCCAAATTAAAAAATTAAAAATGATAGATTCAAAATAGCGTAGTGAAAGCTCCAAAATTGATCTGATTTCCATAAAACTTGATACTCAAGGGTTTTTGGAGTCGCTGATTTTGAATCCGAAATCCAAAATTAGAAATTTAGAAAAGCGGATTCAAAATGGTAGTGTGGAAACTCAAAAAATGCCCTGATTTGCATTAACCTTATTACTCAGGACTTCAAATCGTGGATTTCGAATCCGGAATCCAAATTTTAAAATTAAAAATGGCGGATACAAAATGGCAAAAAGAAAACTCAAAAAGTGATTCGAGCTGCATTAAACTTGATATTCAGGTGTAATTGATGTCGCTGATTTTGAAACTGAAATCCAAATTTGAAAATAAAAAATGAAAGATCTAAAATGGCGGAGTGAAAGCTCAAAAATTGATATAATTTTCATAAAACTTGAAACTCGGGGGTTTTAGTGGTCGCTCATTGTGAATTCGAAATCAAAATTTAAAATTTCAGAATGGCGGATTGAAAATGGTGCACAGTGCAGCGAATTAAAAAATTGGAGTTCAAAATGATCCAGAGCCTATCATTTTTATTCGATTTCATCTCTTTTTTAAAAATTAAAGCTAATTAAATTCTGAAAAAGTTTTCCTTTCTTTTTCTAAACGATGGGAGATCCATGTACCATCGTGCTACAAAAGGTTGAGTGTCCCTTCTTAATTTTTTTGATCAATTGTAATTATTTTTAGTCATTTCTAATAGCAATTGGCGTAATGAAATGTATTAGCAATAATATACCTAATTTGAGTTGCACGCGCGCTAAATAAATATCTCGTCGCCACCCTTGTCACTTTTTCCGGAAGCGAGAATGTTTTTAGGAATGATAGTGCAATATTGTACCAACTATACTAGCCTAAGCAAAAACATCTAACTAATTTCTATGTATATTTTGGGAAAAGATAGTGCTATTTTGTACTAAATGTACTACTCTAACTAAAAATATCGACCACATGTGCCACATTACCTTATGTATCATATTACTTCGTGCAAAATATTATTTTGTGCTCCATCTTATCCCGTGTTTCATGTTACCCAAAATATACTACCTTAATCCAAACAACATAGATTTTTTTTAAACAAACTTTTATTATAGTAAAATAAGAAGAAAGAAAATAAATCACTCTAAGAGGGGGTCGCAATAATAATGCAATAATAAGGAGACTCAAAATAAAAGCGTAGTGTGTAAATACTGAAATTCTTTTCTCATAGAAATGTAGTGTTCAAAATTTACGCTTCATGTTTTTGTTTTTATTTAAATTTCTATTATTTTTTAATTGCAAGTCCCTCTTTTCCACTTTAACCATTTTTTCTCTTTTCATTATATAATAATAAAAGCTTGTTTTATTTTTAAATTTCTATATTACCTCATGTAACATATGACCTCATGAGCGATAAATCCATGAGTCATATTGTCCTATATGCGATGTGACCCCATGTGGTATTACTTCATTTCTTGTTGTCCCATATTAGCCCAAATATATTGCAGCCCTTAAGTAATTGTATAATTTAAATAATAATAATAAAATTCTTACAATTAATTATTACGTAAAACCGAAACTGTCTTATTATATCAAGCTTTAATCATCTATATTGTAAATAAAACTTTACAGTAGATACAACCTTATCGAGAAATTTAAATTAATTTGAAAGTTAGTTCATTAAGAGTATCCTTTATTAAAAATTCTATTCAGCGATATAATTAATTTCGTGTAATTGGAAATGAAGGAATGAAAGGGTACTAAAATAATAATTACTATAATTATGGATAAGAAAAGGTTTTCAATTTAACTTCTTTAAACATTTATTAAAAATATTTACTAGAATATTGTAAAAAAGTGGTAGGTTATTAATTATGTAATTTCTGCTTCAAATTAGTTTAATTTTTCAGTTTAATTTATTCTCGTTTAAAGATCTTTTCATGATATCGAGTATTTTAGCAAACTTGTTATTCTACAGGGGCACTTCTACGAGTACGAACCCTTAACTTGCTTGAAGTGATAATTGAATTTGGCGGGCTTGGCAAGGACTTCTGTAATCAGTAACACGAGATTCAAAATTCGCAGTTAAACAAAGTTCACTGAAAATTGCATAGTATTTTAGTTATAATTAGTAAGTTGATTACTATTCTGCCGTCCTCATGAACAAAACTATACAACTGCATTTGGAAAGAACCCAGATATTTAATGAAACAAGTTTACAGCTGTGTGTGGAAAAAGCAACAACAATTTATGAATTAACCAACAAAAATCTTGAAATAACAATAATATAATGATAGCAAAAATTTAACAACAAAAAATCATAAATAATTAAATTAGGATGAAACCAATAATTTATAATTCATTGCCAGCTCAATGTTGAGTTTTGTTGATACAAAACATATATTTCCTGCACAAGTACGATGTAATCTAGAATTAGAAACCTCAAATTTACAAACAGCATAAGGGCCACACTTTTAGCACATTAGTTGCATCAAGTTGCATCATGCGTCCAAATTTAACAAAAATAATTCATAAGGCTCCGTCTGTTTACGTATGCAACTGGACTTAGATTCAAGTCCACTACAAGCCATGCTCGAAATATTTTTTCAGTCCAGGTCCCAGTTTTATAAATCTGATAATTTAAATATTTTTATTAATTAAATTATATAATTTATTTTATTTCGTTTAAAAATATCCTTAATACACATTATGATTCTCAAGCATAATGAGAATTTTATTTGCTATATCAAAAATTTTAATTCTAAAGGAAAAATTGTATTACCAACAAAATTATTCGAAAATAAAGTGCGCAGGCATGTTTCTCAAATTTCAAATGCTTAAAATATTACTCATAATCTTTGACAACTTTGTAAGAATATTGTTTTTAATTGTGCCAATTTATATATATATATATAATTAAAAATTTGTCATAAGGACAACCGCAGGATTTCGCCGGGAGCGGGTGCTAATCTGAAAAATTGCACCCGCTTCCAGCGA
>NC_046660.1:53983905-54028814 GCF_010883055.1 Belonocnema kinseyi
TAAATAATAAATAATAAATAATAAATAATAAATAATAAATAATCAAATATTTAAAACTGGCGCTGACGGTTTAAAAGACATTTGAGACTTGTAGAAGTTTAACAAAAGTTAAAAAATAAGTTATTCGAAATCTTTGAGAAGTGTTATAAACAAGTCTAACTCTCACTAATATGTTGATGAGTTTCTGAAAAGCTGTTTAAAACTCATAAAAGTACGTTCCAACTTAGTTCCAGTGAAGTTTTAACAAATAAGTTTAGCTTTGTTTTAGCAACGTTTCTTATCTGTTCTGAAAATATTTAGATTAAAAGTTTGTCTTGTGAAAAGTACTCGCAAATTTTATATAAGCGCAGAGTCTGGGTTTCTAGAGAATAAAGAAATTCAAGATTTCATTGAGGATATCTATCATATTCAACTCAAGTTAACCATCCATTTTTCCCTTTTTAGATTTGATGTAAATTAGGGTGATGTTTAAATATTATTCCAACAGTTAATTTTCCTAACAAAGAATTAGAATTCTGAACAAAAAAATGTGACAGTTGAATTTTCAATAAACAAAGATTAAAATTTTAAATCGGAAACGATTGAGTTCATTATAAAAAGAAAAATTTTCAATAACACACGAATTTTTATCAAAGGAGTTATATTTTTAACCAAAGAGAGGAGTTCTCAGTGAAAAATATAATATTTGAAATTTTAAATGAAAAATATTTTAATTTTAAGACGAAATATTTAAGTTTGTCCATAAAACACGAAATTACAACAAAATAATTTAATCCTGAAGTAAAGCAAATTAATTTTCAATCAAAAAGTTGCACTTTTAACCAAAAAATTACATTTTCACCCAACGAATGGAATTTTTCAATAAAAAATAAAATAAACAATCAGGCAAAAAAGAAAAAGTCTCAACTGAATTATAATTTCAGGGTAGAAAAACAATTTTCAATATAAAATAAAAATTTGAATATGTATTAATTTTTGAGTTCATTTATTTTAATCTGTTCAACACATCTTAATTAGAAACATCAATCAATTTTTGAAAAGAAATAGCGATTTAAAATTTTTACAGGATTTTCAAGAAAAGTGTTTTATTTTCTTAAAACCTTTCAACATTCGTAAAAAACTTTGATTTTTGTTCAAAATCTACATACACGTACATTTTTTTATTAGAACTTTTCAAAACATACCAAATTTTAAATAATGTTTTGATCATTTTATAACTTCTGAATTTTCTAAATATCTTTAAAAGAGATTCCGATATTTAAAAAAATTTTTAATTCTGCAAAATTAAAAAAATTGTTAAATCTTTTTTTTAACGTTTAACATTTCTAAAATATTTTTGAATATTCAGTCCATAGTTACCTTAAAATTGATGTTTTTAAAAAAAATTAAATTTTCCTAGGACTCTTAAGTGAATTTCTTCACAAACTGAAAATGTTCAAAATCCTTAAAAAGCTTTAAAATTTTGTTTTAAAACCTTTAGAAATTTACATTTTGTTTCAAATGTGATGAAGTCTTTTCAGATACTAAATTATTTTTGAATCTTTTAAAACTTTTCAAACTTCAAATATCTTTTGAAATCATTTAAATTTTTTCTAACATTGTTTTTAAATTGTGCAAAACGAAGAAAATTGTTTTTAACTCTTTACGATTTTTTTTCGACAATATTTGTAATGTTTTGAAATATTTTAAATTTTTTTCTTAAGTTAGTTTTTTAAAATAATAAATAATGATTTATTAATTTCTTAAAATAATAGATGATGCCAGAGAGCAATGAAGGCTTATTTACTAAAATGACGAAATAACTGAAAAGAAACAAGGATAAAATTCCGTTAATATTATGGACACCAACAATTTACTAGTTGAATTTTTAGGCAAATAGTTGAATTTTCAAGACAAAATAAGGAATTTTTGAGGAGTCGAAAAAGTCTAAAAATCTACGTAAAAAAATATTTTTTAATTCTTTCAAATTTTAAATGATTTTAGAATCTCTCAAAACTTCTAAACATATTTTGAAACAATTTAAAGTTTCTCTGCAATTTTTAAAATCGTGCAAACTGAAGAAAATTGTTTCAGAGCCTTTTCAATTCTTGTGTGATAATTTGGAAATATTTAGAAATGTTTTAAAATATGTTTAAATTTACACTTAGTGTTTCAAAATAAAAAATTATTTTTAATTTTCTCGTGAATGTTCAGAAAATTTGGTGTGTGTTATTTTTTTAAACCTTTCTAAAACTTTTAAATATTTGTTGAAATAATTTGGAAATATTTTCATATTTATCACATCTTTTGAAATATATTTTGAATTTTCAAAACATAACATTAATGTTTTAAAACAAAACCAGAATTTTTTTTATAATAACATATATTCATAATAGATAAATACATATTTAAGCTTATTTAATATCGTGAAAAACTTAATAACAGAAGTGAGGCCTTTATTACTAAACTATTATTTTAAATTAAAATGATCTAAATGAAATAAAAATTCCTATATGAAGAAATTGTTATTTACAAAATGCCAGAAAATTGATAAATTTCACTGGCAAACAGAACTGATAATTAGTGTAAAATGGTGAACTAATGAGAACTTTTTGCCCTGTTTTGACGAATTCCCACTGCGCACAACCAAAACTTTTTTTTTTTTATTTCAAAAAAATTCCAGTCAGTTTCTGTTACTAAGAGTGAAAACTTTTAGGTGAACCGTTTTGGAAAATTGAACGTCTGATTTGAAGTTTTCAACTTATTAAATTTTTTGAATTTTATCACCATTTTAATGCATTGAATTCAGAGTTTGTAAAAGTTTAATTAATGCTTAAATTAAAAACGAGTTGTTTTAAGAGCCTCGACCACTTACGCTCCGCTAATAGATAGTGGCGTGCCCGGTTCGAATCCAGGCCGAGGCAGATATTTCTTTGTTTAAAAAATTTTTTAAATGAACATTTCAGTGTAGAAAATCGCATTAACCATAAGTTTCATCTTAATATAAATTGAAGAGAAGCCTTTTTTGGTGCAGCATAGTTTGTATTAGAGAAGGAGGCTGTCTCTTGTTTTCGTTTCTGAGACTTGATCAATCGTTAGATCTAATTCCTAACCTCATTGTACAACTTCTCCGAATCTCTGGTGAATTTACTATCCACCGCAAATTAATCAAGGTCCCGTAGTGCCCATAGAAAAAAAGAAGATGCTCTCCAGGTCGATTCGGTGTTCTGAACTCCTCTTTATTCCTGAAACTGACTCCGCAAGGAGTCCTAATGAAGTAATGAATCCAACCTGATCTTTAAATAAAGGAGGATAGAATTTCACAATTCTTGTACCTCGATGACTCCAATTTATTCACGAAGATTTAAATTTATAACTTGATTCAATCTTGTATTGAGGCGATAATTTCGGAAGGCAATGAAAGCTCCTTTAGTAAAATGTTGAAACAACTGAAAAGAAACAAGGCTTAAAAAATGCCGCTTAATATTATGGATACAAAAAATTTAGTAGTTTCATTTTTAACCAAATAGTTTAATATTCAAGCCAAAAGAAGGAATATTTTTGGAATTGAAAAAATTGGAATATTCGACAAAAAAGTTCCTTTTCAGACAAGAGAGGTGAATTTTAGGTTAAGAAAGATGTTTTTTAATGATCAAAAATATATTTTCAATTTAAAAAAATGAATTTTTAACGAAATGATTGAGCTTTCAACATAATAGTTCAATGTTTTATCAAATAGTTGAATCTTCAATCTACCAAGATAAAGTTTCAACCAGGCAGATAATTTAAAGAAATAGTTAAATTTTTAACTAAAAATGATTACTTTTCAATCCAGAATATAAGAACTAAATGCAAATGAAATAAAATAATTTCGATTAAAAATGAGTTAATCGAAAAGTTAGGAATTTTTAACAAAATAGTCTAATCCTTAACCAAATAGATAAATTTTCAACAAAAAGGATTAATTTTATATAAAAAAAGATGAACTTTTAACAAAATATTCAAGTCCAAATGAAAAAGATGAAGTTTTAATGAAATAGTTTGATTTTCGACAAAAAAGTTTATTTTTAGTCAAGAGGGATGAATGTTCGAACAAGAAAGATAATAATTAATAATAATAATAATAATAATTAATAAAAAAATTATTGAGCTTTCAAGAAAATAGTTTAATGTTTTACGTAATAGATGAACTTTCAATCTACCAAGCTAAGTTTTCAACAGGGAAGACAATTTAAAATAATAGTTAAACTTTCAACGAAAAATGATTACTTTTGCACTAAGTACATATAAGCTAAATTTAAATTAAAAAAAAAGTAATTTTCATTGAAAATGAGTTAATCGAAAACTTAGAAATTACCAAGTAAAACAGTCAAATCCTTAACTAAATAGATACATTTTTAACAAAAAAGATTAATTCTCTACTAAAATAGAAGAATTAAAAAAAATTTAATTTCCAATAAAAAAAAACATTTTCAATGAAATAGTTTAATTTACAACTAAAACGACTGGATTTTAAACAAAAAATGGAATCGCTTACTTTTAAGTTCAATAAACTTATTTTTAAAAACAAAAAAAGTATTTCCAAAATGCTGAATTAAAACATAAAGAGGAATTAAAAAAGTTAAATCATCAACCAAATAAATGGATTTTCAACAAAAAGATGGATTTTCTATCGAAATAAACGAACTTTTAATTAATAATTGAAGTTTCAATGAAAAAGATAAATTTTTCATGAAATATTTGAATTTTTAAAAGTTAATTTGTTGGTTTACTTAAAAATGCAAGTATGCTTAAAATATATTTATTACTTTTGAAAAGTGGAAAGTTTGACATTTTTTTAATGAATTTTCCAAAACTGTTCAAAGTTTTTAAATATATTAAATTTCTCCGAAAGCACCAAAGTTTCTAAATATATTTTAAACTGAGTCGAGTTATTAATGAAATTTGCTTTTCTAAACTGAATTTTCAATTTAAAAAGATGAATTTTGAACGAAAACATAAATGATGAATTTTCAACAAATAAGTTAAATTTTCTACCCAAATAGGTAATATGTAAGACAAAATTTCATATTTAACCAAACAGTTTAATTTTTAACTGAAATCAATATTATTTTCACAAAAAATGTATTTAAAAGTTTAATTATTCTAACGACTATGGAAATTATATGATTCAACGAATATTTTCCAAACATTTCAATTATTTTATAAATATTTCTCAAAGATTTCAAGAGGACCACTATTATTTCACAAAGATTTAACACATATTTCAAAGATAAAACAAAGGTTTAAAAGATTTCGAATAGTTTAAAAAAGACATCACAAAGACTTCAATCAGTTAAAAATATTTCACAAAGATTTTAATATTTTCATAAATATTACCGAATGCTTCAAAAAAAAAATAAATATTTTGAATTTTTTAAAAAGAATTCTCAAAGATTTTGCAGTGATTTCTATGATTCTCCAAAGATTTTTCAAAGATTAAAATGATTTCCTAAATATTCCATAAATATTTCAATAATTTCACAAACTGTACCGAATATTTCAAAAATATTTCAAAGATTAAGCCAAGACTTATAAAGAATTCACAAAGATTTCAAAAGGATTTAAATATTTTGCAAAGATTTCGGATATATTTCAAAGATTAAACAAAGATTTCAATAATTTTATAATGATTTCAAAGGTTTCGCGTTTATTAATAAGACTTCAGTAAGTACTCAATGATTTCACAAAGATTAAAAAAATTTCAAAAATATAACCGAATATTTCAAAAGTGTTTCAAATGTTTTGGAAAGCTTTTAAAAAAATTCTCAAAGAATTCACAAAGATTTTACAATAATTTCAATGGTTTCGCAAAGATTTCAAATCGACTTCAAAGATTAAACAAAGTTTTTAGTGATTTCCTAATAATTTACCAAAGATTAAAAAGATTAAGAATAAGTTCAAAGGTTTTAATGATTTCCTAAAGGTTAAAACAGGGTTCAAATAATTTAACAAATATTACCAAATATTTCACCCAGATTTCCAGATATTTCACATAACTTTGACAAAGGTTGCATTGATCTCAGAAAGATTTCATAAATTGATTTTTTTGATGAAGCTGGAAGAGCCGAAATTTTTTTATTAGCGCCTAAAAAAGCCATTAATTATGCAGCAATGCAAATTTTTAGATTCCGTGGGGGGGGGGGGGGGGGGGGTTAAATCAATCGACCAGGAACTAAGATAGAAACAGTCCGCACATGTATCAAACTGAAATGTACAGCGGTACATGATTCAGGATGCTGAGTCAAGAACAGACTTTAGATACTAGTTGCTTAAGACCTAAGTTGGAATGAGACTTAGAGGCAAGCTGCGAGCCACAAATGGCATTCAAATTAATTTCTACAAACTTCGACTCTAAATTAATAATGCTCGTAGTTGGTCTGCTGACACGGTTAGCCTCCAACTAAATGCGCTGTTTAATTAGGAGAGTCCGCAATCATAAGTATCACTTGAATTTCCAACCTGGACCTGAAACCATTTGCAGTGGCCGTTGTAAAATTGCCAGGAATGTCCTGTGCATATGCGATCCTGTTATTTACACGACAGTAATTGTCTTCCAAGTATACGTAAGCCAGTACCACAAGAACCACCTGCATTTGAAATTTGTTTAAAAAAATTAAAATTAAAAAATTTAAGAAGATAAAATATTGAGAAATAATGGATAAACAACAGAAGTGAAAAATGCTCATGCTTCAATTTTCTAATGAGTTTTTATCTAGTGTATTATTTTCAGTGCAGTAGAACCCTGAGTTATTTCAAGTAATTTTGTAAGTAGGCAAGAAAATGTAATTATTATTATTTTTTGTGCAAATTTTTACTTAGGAGAACCTGTTTTTTCGTCATAGCCACGGACTATGTCAAGTGACAACAGGAGGTGACAACAGTCTTCTCTAGACGCTTTCTTAGATCTACGTTTCATCATTAGTGTAAACAACATAGTTCAACTTTCAACCATAAGAAATTTGTATTTTCAATAAAAAATAGGTAAATTCATTTAAAAATACGTATTTTAATATTATATTTTAATTTTATTATTAATTATATTATAATATATAATGAATATATAATAATAAAAATGATTAATATTACTATTATTACTGTTCCGACCGAGGTCGCTGATCAATCTCTCTAGTAATTACCCTAGGCAAAGAGCTTCACAAAGTCTACATGTATTATAAATGACAGAAAAATAAGCTAACTTCATAATAATTACAAATTAAGATCCATACTCTTGACCTTAATCACATCACATTAAAATGAGATTTAGTTTTTTACTAAAAACTACGTAATTTTGTGTTAAAAAATTAAAAACCTGTGTTTTTGAAATAAATTTAACTGCATTCGATTTGAAAATGAAACCTTTTTTGGTTGAAATATCAATTTTCTTTTCGTTGTTATTTTATCTTATTAAGTTGAAAACTAAAATATCTGGATAAAAGCTGAACTAATTTGCCAAAAGATTATATCTTTTTTTGAAAATGTAACTATTTTGTTCAAAATTTATCTTTTTTTGTTAAAAATTTGAATATTTCGGTAGATATTTTTGACTGAAAATTACCATTTTTTAAACTTCATAATTTTGTATCTTTTGCTGAAAAATCATCTTTTTGGCTCGAGAAATTAACAATTTGTTTAACATTTTTGTCTTTCCCAACTTATAAATCTTTTTTGATTAAAATATCAACGGTCACATTGTTTGTTTATTATTCATCTTTTTTGGTTAACAATTCAACTTATTTCTTAGACATTCTTTTTCTTAGTTGAGAATTCATCTCTTTTTTTGATATGTTATTATTTTTCTATAAAAATACCTTTTTTTGAAACATTATAATTATAGATTGAAAATTCAACTCTTCGGCAGAAAACTGGTATTTTCTTCTTTAAATTTCCACAATTTGGTTGCGATTTTTTTTCATTTGGACTTTGTTGAAAACTCGATTTTTTTGCTTTTATTGAATAATTCAAAAATCTGATTCACAATTTTTCTTAACTGAAATATTTTGTTGTGAAAAATATCACTATTTCGTTGGAAATTTGCATTTTTGGGTTAAATATTCATCTGTTTTGTAGAAACCTCTTTTTTTTGCTTGGAAATGAAATAATTCATTAACTATGATGTAAAAAATTCTTATTTTTAATGAATTAAAATTTTTTGATTCAAAATCCTTTTTGGTTCAAAGTTTAACTTCTAAGCTGAAAGTTAAAGTATTTTATAAAAAATTTATTTTCTTGAGGATCTATCTTTTTAGTTGGAAATTTAACTATTTTGGTAGAAAATTTAACTGTTTTGTAGAAAACTCGGCTGTTTGGATTGAAAACTGAACAATTTATTTAAGATTTTTCTGTTCTAACTGAAAAATTTGTCTTGGTTGAAAACTCAACTATCTTCTTGAAGATCGTCTTTTTAGTTAAAAACTGTTTCCAATTAAATATTAAAGTAATTTTTGGTGGGAATTTCCACTAATTAGCTAGAGGCTGAAATACTTGGTTAACATTTTTTTCCTAGAAATTTAACTACTTTTTGTCTTGAATATTTATCTGTTTTGTACTAAATTAAATTCTTCGGCTTGCCAGTGCAACAATTTTCTTAAAATTTTTTTTTCTCGATTGGAAAATATTTTTTTGGTCGAAAAGCTAACTATGTTTTAAAAAAGACGTATTTTTTAACGAATTTACCTGTTGCTGATTTAAAATGCAAATTTCGACTTAGAATCTCAGGATTTAGTTTAATAAATTCGTTCATTATATATAAAGGAATTTACTCGCTTATTTCTGTGAAAAGTCATCTTATTTTTCCTAGTTTTAGAGAATTTTGGAAAAATTTCATAATTAATGTAACTTGCGGGCTTAGTTTCTCAATTGAATCGTCAGAAATTCCCTCCAGGTCCCATATAAGCAGGCTTGGTTTGTAATTCCTAGAACTGCGGGCTCACGCAGTTTCTCGGAGGGCGCGGCGAGAGACGGCCGCTACTTTCTCCCCGGAAGGGCCGCAGTGCGCGAGTACTCAACCGATTATATTGCGCAATATTATGCATTTCAGTTTGAAACGGTTCTATTCGAAAGCATCTTGCTTTTTAATGTCCTAAATTTCTGATCGCGGTTCCTGAAAAATAAATCGAAACTTTCTTGAAAAGGGAGAATAAGTAAAAATTGGTGCTAAATTTTCACTTTTTTCAATTTTAAGAATTTAAAAGGGGAAAAGGGGGAAGATGACAGACTATTATCCTCCTTCTTGAAACTTTAGTCCTCAAAACTAATAACGGCAATTCAAAATTTACTTCCCCTACTTTCCTGAATAATGAAAGGGTTAACGACAAACTTCGAGAATACTCTGGGGAAGACAACCCTATCTCGAAACCAGGAATTGATCACCATAAGTGATTTTCTTCCGTGGATATAACCTCTGAGCGTATTTGGAATGCTTCGTTCCTCTGAGAATTTTGAGGCGACGTCTCATGAATGCAAATTAAAACGTTTGCTCTCTTTCTCACATCCAGTCCTATCCACTATGGGACTCACTATATTACTTCCCGCGTTTATGAACGCTGTCCAGAATTTAATGATATTTCGCACGAAGGAACTCCCGGCTCGGCGATATCACTCAAATTAAAACACAATCTGTGGCAGCGATTTCATCTCTTGAAAATAAGAGAGTAGAGACTCGAGAGGGCAATTTTGAAGGAAGATTACCAAAAAATGAAGAATAAAGTATTTTGCAGTAAAATTATTAATTTTATTGTCGTTTTCAACTTTTTTTTATTTTTTTAAAATAACTTTAAATAGAAATAAGCAGTTTTTTGACAAAAATTAAAGAATTAGTTCCATTAAATAGAATTAATGTGGTGTAAGAATATTTTATGCAAACTTTTGTTGAAAAAAACAAGAATCCAACGACCAAATTTAGACCACACGAACAAACAAAAACAAAAAATCCTATTGTAATCTGAAAAAACCAAAAAAACAAAATTTCGGGCAAAAATAAAAAAGAGGAAAGAAAAATGAGAAGGATGAAAAAAAATTAAAAATATTTTATTTTGTTTCAAATGCTTTAAATTTCTAGAATGTCCAGTCACAATTATAACACTTTTAACAAAATAGAATTATCTTCAACCAAATAAATCAATTTTAAATTAAAAAGATACTTTTTCAACCAAGGAGAAGAAATTCTTCCAAATAGAGTCAATTTTTCACAAAATACATGATTTTCTTTCAAATACTAAAATTTTCTACTAAAAAAAGACCGACTTTGTACCAAAACTGGTAAAGTTAAATTTAAGTTAAAGAATGGGTTTTGAAACTGAAAAAAAACGTTTTTAACAAAGTATTTACATTTCCAACCAATAAAATAAATGTTCGACCAATGAAAATTAATCTTTAGGAGAATCGTTTAACTTTAAGCCAAGAAGTTGAATTTTCAATTAAAGAAGCTTAATTTTGACCAAAAAATTAGCAATGTTTAGAAAAGTAGTTCAATTTCTACTTCAAGAGATAAATTTTTAACTAAAATGATATATTTTCCTCCGAAACATAAAAATTTTAAACCAAATAAGGAAATTTTTAATTAAAATATATTATTTTTTAACGATTATTTGAGTAGGTAATTTTTCAGTTCAAAGACAAAATAGTTGAATCCTCAACCAAAATTGATGGTATGTCAGTGAAAACATTTAATTTAAATTTTTAAACAAATTTAAAATTTACAAAATAGTAAAATACTCAACCAAGAAACATTACTTTTAAACAAGCAGTTGCATTTTTACCCCAAAAAGATAACATTGCTACCAAAAGAGATGAATTTCTAAACCAAAATAAAGAATTTTTTACTACAAAAAACCAACAATTGAAATTGTTTAAACAAAACTGAAATACTGATAGTTCAATTTTTAGTAAAAGAAATTGATTTTCAACCGCATAGAAGGGATTTTGATCATAAAAGTTGCATTTCGAACCGAAGAGATAAATCGTTAAGCAAAAAAATAATAATTATTAACAAAGTGGATCACCTAAATGAATTTTCAGCAAAATACGTAAGTGTTCTAAAAAATAGTTGAATTTTTAAGAAAACGGTTAATTTTCTACTAATTAGTTTAATTTGTAAAAAATAGGTAATTTGGAAGTAAATAGTTAATTTTTTGCCTACAGCATTAATTTTTAATCAAGAAGATTACCTACCCGAGTAAAAAGCCGAGCCTTTTTCGAATTAGAAATGAGATTAAAGTTGATAAATGAAAATTTTGTAATCATGAAATTAGTTATTTTTAAATAGAAAATTCAAAATCTGTGGTTTTGTAGGAGTATAACTCATAAAAAATTTCTTCAAAAAAATAAAAATTGTAACTTTCCAGAAGGATCTCCTAAGCCGTTAGCAATACGTAAAAACAAACAACTTTTTCGATTTGCTGGCCAAACAATTTTATTGCAAATAAAAATCCGTGAAAATATCGATTGAGTACATATATTGTATGAAAATATAAAAGTTTGTTTAATCATTAACAACGATTAGATTTCATGACAGAATGACCCTTTTTGTTAGGGCAGGTATACACTCGAAGTTAGAAACCGCTAATCTTGGAGTTATAAAAATTCGACTCAAGACATTAATATATGTCTTGACGACATGAAAACTTATCTCCAAGACATAAATTCAAGTCCCGCTCCATTTCAAAACTGAGATTTGCTCAAGTCAAACTTTTCGACTTCAGCATGCCTTAATTGGGGGCAATTCAAGTCGAAACCAAGTCAAAGAATTTTTACTCGGGTATTTACTCAAAAAGACGAAATTTTTACAAAATATAAGAATTCCCCACCTAATAGCTTCCTTTTTTATCAAAAACATGCAATTTCTACGAACAGAGATTCATTTTCACACAGAAACGTAGTATTTTGTACAAAACAATTATATTTTCATCTTAAAAATATAAATTTTGTACCAAAAGGTTGGATCTTTAATAAAAAAAATAAAACAATGAATTATTAACGAAACCTACAATAGTTATTATTTGAACCAAAAAATATTTTAATTTGAAATAAAAAAAAGATTAATCAAATCAAACAAGGTGAATTTTTAGCAAAATAGTTGAATCCTCAAACAAAAAGATTTTTTTTAAACCAGAGAACCTCATTTTCAGCCCAGAAAATTAATTTAATAAAAAATATCCAATTTCCACCAAATATGGAATAGCTAAATTTTTAGTTTCGAAAATAAATTCTTCACCAATAAAATCAAATGTCCAATAAAATGGTTACAGTTTCAACTAAATTAATGATTATTTAATTACAATGATAAATCTTAGAAAGAAATGAGTAAATTTCGAACGAAAGAGTTAAACATTCAGCTCATTCATTATAGTTAATGTTATTTTTTCTCCACATGGAATTAAATTAATGTTTTTCCAAATATTGATTTCTGACCCTTTAGCGAGAAAAACTATCATCAATTATAATTACTTATAAGAATCTGGTGAACACCCTGGCAACTAAAAGTTAAATTTTCATAAAAATAGTTTAACTTATAAGCACATGTTAAATTTAAGCCAAAAACATAAGGTTTTAACACAGTAAAAAAATAATTTATAACTTTATTTTTTAATTTTTTACTGGATTGTTAGATCGTTTGCTTACCCATAATGATTCAAAACCAAACAGTTGGATTCTTAACTAAAAAGGTTCAATTTTCATCCAGAAATAATGATTTTCGATAACAAAGACAATCTTTTAATAAAAAAATATGAATCTTTAACTGGAAATAATCTTTTTTCAATAAAAAATATAAATTTGAAACCGTAAATGTTAAATGCTAAATTATTAGGTAAATTAATTATTTTTCAACCAAGAAGTCATTTTTCAACGGAACAGTTACATTTTGAACAACAGATGAATTTTCAACTAAAATAATTATTCATAAAAAAATGAATTTTTCACAATAGTGTTCAACCCAAAAGATAAATTTTTAAGCTGCAACATTAATTTTTTAAAATTGGAATAGATGAATTTTCAACCATGCAGGTGAATCTTGAAAAATATAAATTTTTAACACAATATATTAATTTCTAAGAAAATTGTTCAATTTTAATACCAAAGGGACGAATTATCTACAAAACGAGTGAATATTTAACTCGAAATAATAATTCGTTTACAAAAACGTTAATTTTCGGTAAAAAGCTTAATTTTAAACTAAATAGTTAAATTTTAAAAACAAAAATATAAAAATTTGAAAGAATAAGTTGATGTTTCAATAAAAGAATAATGAAAAAGTTAAATTATTAGTTAAAAACATAATTCATCAACCAAGAAAAAATAATTTTTAATAAAACACTTGCATTTTCCACACAACAAATGATTTTCCAACTAAAATGACGAATCCCGAAAAGAATCTATTTTTAAGAAAATAGCTGATTCCAAAAGATGATTTGTTAACCAGGAAGATATATTTTCTACAAATTGAATTAAAAAATTTTTAACCAAGAAGGTGAATCTTAAAATAATAAAAATTATTAACAAATTAGTTAAACTTTCAATCAAGAAGCTGAATTTTCACCTACAAAGATGAATTTTAAACCAAATAGTTAAGTTCTCATCCAAGAAGATAAATTTTCCAGTGAAAAAAATAATTCGAGCCAAAAGGAAAATTATCTTCAGAACAGTTGAATTTCCAACTCGAAGTTATGACGTTTGAAAAAGTAAATCAATTTGCTATACAAAAAAGTCATGAAAATATTAGAACTTCAAACAAGAAAGTTGATTTTCAACAGAATAGTTTAATTTTCTTTAAAATGGTTGAATCCGTAAACAACAAAGAATAATTTAGACCCAGGCATTTGCATTTTTTAATCGAAACGTATGAATTTTTAATCAAGCAGATTATTTCTTGACCAAAATAGACGATTTTGAACAAAATCTATGAATTTATTACTAGAAAAGATCAATTTTCAAGAAAAATATTAATTTTTCAAAAAAAATCACATAAATACATTGTTAGTTGAAAAAAATTAATTCTCAATCAAAAAAGGAAAATTATTTTTAACATAATAGTAAAAATTTCAACAAAAGAAATAAATTTTAAACTAAAATGATAAATATTTAAAAAAAATCAATTTTCAATAAAAGAGTTCAACCCAAAAGATGATTTCTAAATACAGAAGGAAATTGATTGTGAATGGGATATTTACATTTTCAACCAAGGAGTTTTTTAAAAACGAATTAAAAAATAAACAATTAATTTTTATCAAAGCAGTTCAACTTTTAATTAGGTAGCTAAATTTTTTGATAAAAAAGATGGCTTTTTAACAAAATAGTTGTATTCTCAAAAAATAGTAAAATTTTCAATCAAATATTAGAATTTCTAACCAAACGAGATGAATTCCGAACCAAAAATATAATAATAGACTTTTCAACTGAAATATTTATTTTTATTTTTGGGTACTTATAGCTTATTCCGCATTTGAACGAAACCCTCAGAAAGGGAGAGAAAGGAGAGAGAGGAAGCTTATTAAAAATAGAGAAAAAAAGTGGAATTCTTAAAAATTTATCACCAGGAAACGTTTCAAATATTATCTAAGTTCCGAAAGTTACTTCAATTGACCAAGCGACTCCGCACCATCCCCAATCACAGTTTTTAGGATAACCCCCCTCCCCTTCCCCCAACATCAAAATGGAAATGTAGTTTGTGGACGATCCCCTATAGAAGAGAAGAGAATCTCAAAATGTTGAGTTGTCATAAAGGACTCAGCAAAATCGCTTGGTATGAGCAGATAGGAAGAAATCGGATGTGGGATAGAAACGAAGAGGAAACGAAGTGGATAACGGGACAGGCAAGGGAGGAAGGAAGGAAACTTACTTAACGCGAATGCAAAATGGAACGGTAACTAATTCTGACTACAGTCTCTGATTTATCGGCATCCGGATTTTCATCCCAGTGAAATCTTTGTCGTTGCTCCAAGTTTCAATCGATGAGAATGTTTTATGAGTGGCCCAGCAGCGTGCTATGATCAATTGTTTCATTGCATCCAAGTAACTGTTTCCTCTTTTGGTTCATCGCCTCTCCTCAAGTGGCAAATTTACATCCCTTAGAAGGAAAACATTAATCAGAGTAGGTGCCTCACGCATACACAAAAGGGTTTCGTAAATAAGTCGTTCAAACTTGCCCTTTCAAATTTTTCTTCTTCTACTCCTCCTACTTAACCCTAATTCCCACACGTTTCCTCTCTTCACCTAACTCACCTCACACACTTCTCTATTCACTTCCCTTTCATTTCCCAAATTCTTTCTCACATACTTGTTCCTCTCGCCACTTCCCCTAATTTTCCCTTCAGTTCCTCTATACTCTTAATTTCTTATAATTTCCCCTCATTCCCCCTCATGTCCGCTAATTACTATTCGCTTTCATTACACTCTTAATTTCCTCGTATTTCCCATCACGTTCTCTACTTACTTCCCTCACTTCCCTTATTTACCATTCTCTTATTTCCCCTTCCTCTCCTAGATTTGAGAGTTGAGAGTTGTAAGTTTGGAGTTCTGAGTTGGGAGTTGTGAGCTGGGATTTGTGAATTGTTAGTTGTGAGTTAGGAATTGTGAGTTAGGAGCTGTGAGATAGGAGTTGTGAGTAAGGGATTATGAGTTGAGCGTTGTGAGTTGGAAGTAAGAAATTGTGGGTTAGGAACTGAGTGAAGAATTGTGAGTAAGAGAATGTGTGTTAAGAGTTGGGAGCAGCGAGTTGGGAGGTAGGAATTAGGAGTTTACCTCACTCTTTCTTGAAACATTAAAATACTCTAAGAATTTATGCAAATTTCGTACAACCTTCACTACAAAGTTCAAGCGAAGCGGAAACAATTCTGGTAATCTGTTGGCCTACTTGGTCAGCCAAACTGGTAATCAGATGTAATCTGAATAAGCGAGTGTGACCGAAGAATACACTTGTAATCAGGGGTATTTTAAGTCATTCTGAGTAATCCATTTGTAAGGAGAAGTAACCCAGTGTAATACAAAGTAATCCTCTTATAATCCTGTTAATTCACAGTAATTCAGGTAATCGAATCAATCCACTTCTAATCCAGTTTAATAAATACATAATCCACGATAATAACCCACTTGTAATCAGAAGTAATTTTAGTAATCCAAATAATTAATTTATAATCCAAAGTAATGTAGTTAGTTAGGACTAATTTATGTAGGTAAGCCAAAATAGTTGAAAAATATTTTTGTAAAAGTGTAATGTTTTTGTGTTGTTAAAAATTTATTTTTTTAACTGGAAATTGAACTATATTCTACTTTCGGATGAAAATGGACCATTTTTCGTTGAATGTTTTTGTATTTTGTTAAAAATTCTACTTCTTCGATCGAAAATTAACATTTTAAACCAACCTAAAATTAATATACTTTGTAGGAAATCAAAAATTTTTGTTAAAAGAAATTTTTTAGTTCAAAAGTCGTCATTCTAGCTGAAAATGTGTCTTTATAGCTTAAAAACTTAAACGTTTTGGTGGAAAACTCAATCATTTGGTTGCAATTTAAAATATATATTTTTTTAATTTTGTTTTCTGGTTAAAGATTCCAAATTTAAATTGTACATGGTATAGTAGAAGATTTAAATGTTTTATTAAAAATAAATTTTTTCAACTGCAAATTGACTACTTTATTATGGGTGAAAATCGGCATTTTTTTTACTAAAAATTAATGTATTTAAAAAAAATGTATTGTTAGAGAATTATGATTCCTGCTTAAAAGTTGAACTATTTTGTTGAAAATTCATGTATTTTGTTAGAAACTGGCCATTTTCGTTAAAAAATCAATTTTTTTGTTGAAAATTTAAATATCTGGTTACAAATTTATTTACCTTGTTTAATTTTTTTTTCGTTTTTGCCGATGATTGAACTATTTGGCTGAAAAATCATCTTTTTCGGTTGGCTTTATTAATAGAATAGACTTTATTAATAGAATAGACTTTATTAATAAAACATTCACAACTGTAGATTACAAGTATTTTTTTTTATAAATATTTACCATTCTAGTTGAAAATCTATCTGAAAATTTAACTATTTGAGTTGAAGATTCATAATTTTAGTTAAAAATTCATCTCTTTGGTTGGAAATTTAACTACTGTGTGGAAAATTGTTCTTTATTGAAATCCAATCCAAAAATGTAACTATTCCATTTTCGTAAAAAATTTATGTTTTAGTTGAAACTTCAACTGCATGGATGAAACTGTATCTTGTTTAGTTGAAAATTTAGATAATTTATAAAAAATTCATGTATTTTGCTAAAAATGTCTTTTTGCAGTAGAAATTGAATCCTCTTGTTAAAAATTCAACAATTCAGTATAAAGCTCATCAATTCTGTTAAAAATTCACATTATTTCGGTTTTAAAATTCAACTGTGTTGAAAAAATTCGTCTTCTTTGCTTGCAAATCGAACAATTTATTTGACTTTTTTATTCTCTCTTGACTGCCAAATATTTCTTAATTGGAAATTCTGCTATTTTCTAAAAATATTTTTGTTTTTGTTCTTTAGTTAAAAATGTATGTATTTTGTTAAATGTTATCATTTTTTTAAAACGAATCTTGGTTTAAAATGTATCTCTTCAGTTGAACATTAAAATACTTAATTTGAAGTTGTATTCTTTTGTTAACAATTAATTTTTTGTTTTGCTTGAAATTTAACTATATTGTGGAAATTTTAAAAGAAATTTTTTAAATTTAACATTTAATTATTCTATTTTCAGTTGAAAATTTATGTGTTGTGGTTAACGTTTCAACTATATGATTGAAAATTTATGGAAAATTCAACGTTTTTCTAATAACATTTTCTGATGGCGCAATCAAGTCGTTAATCTTTCGAAAGTGGAAGTCGCAACTAGGTAATTCTAAAGAAATACTTTAAGAAAGAAAAAATTTCATTTCCAGAGCCATAGAGATTTATAGCCCAATATAGAAAAATCGGAATTTTTTGTTACCCTCGAATTCTTTGTAAATATAAATTTGGGTTTGTGTAGTGGATAATTATCATCAGAAGTTGATAATAATAATGATATACAATGGTTTGATATTCCGGAGATGTATTATTAATTTTCTTATTTCCACTGAAAATTCATATTTTCATATTTGATCATGTCTCCATTAGCTGATGAATTTCGGACGTAGAAAATTCCTTTCTACGGGCTTTTCATAGCTAGGGGATTCCTGGAATTCGTGTACATAGGAGCATATAATTTTTTGCCTATGCTTGCATACTTTTGCACATGTGTGCAGAATGCAAGAAAGGCAATTCAGGTTTTACGAGGAGTGGGTATGCTTTTCATGTCTGAAGAGTTTCGCTAAAGTCTCATTGTATTGTGGAAATTTCAAAGAGGAATATAAACGAGAAAATAGGATTTCCTTTTGAATAATTAATACAATCTGTTTCTATTCTATATGCAAAATTTATTCATAGTTTGAGTAATATTTTTTAGAAATAAAAAAGTATATATATTTTTATGGTAATTATTGAATTTGAGTTTTCTATAAGGATTCATTTATTGTGTTTTCTGGATATGCTTGTCAGATGAATGCATTCAATTATTTTATTTTTATATCAAAATTGTATTAAAAAATGTTGGGATTGAGGAAAATATGAAAATCTTGTGCATGATGAAACATTATGTGATATGGAATATGATGTAATATGATACCATATGTAACATGATTTAATATCGAATATGATGCAATATGTAGAATAATAAATTCAACGTTATACTTTGGAGTTTTTTCATATTTTTCAGGATGAAAGACAAATAAAATGGAAATTGGAAAAATCTGTAATTTACAGGGCATTTAATCAGTTCCTGCTCGAATCATTTTGTAAATTTGACTTCGGTCCCAGGATTTTTTCATATACCCATATTTGATTACATATTTAACGTTTTAACTAATCGTGAATAGCAACTGAGAAACTTCATTTGGTCAAAATTCCACTACTTAGTTGCAAATGGAACTACTTTGTTGAAAATTCATTTTTTTCCGAATTCAACTTTTTTTAAATTTAAAATAATTATTTTTCTTAGTAAAAATTTAACAACTTGTATGTGTGATGATAATACACCTTAACACACTAATAGACCTTTTCAGTTAAAGATTTTAACTATTGGATTAAAAATCCCAACAAAAATTAAAATATTTGGAAGAAAATTATGTATTTCGGGAAAAAAATTATTGTTTTTTATAAAAAAAAAAAAACAATCCGACTGGTTAAACATTTATTTTTCTGATTTAGAATCAGTTTTATATTAGAAGTTAATTTTTTTATTCAAAAATTAAGTACGTTTTTCTTGAACATTTTTTTCAAATTTTCATTTCATCTTTTTGATGAAAAATACGTTTACTTGTTTGATGTCTATATGTTTTGTTAAAAATTGATTTTAATTTACTAAAAATGTATTTCTATAACTGACATTTAAACTATTCTTTTTTTATCAAAATTTTATCCTTTGATGATTAAAAATTCACCTATTCAGATGAAAATGTGTCTTTCTCTGGTTGTTAATTCAACTATTAAATTGAAAATTCCATTAAAACTTAAAGGATCCAAAAGATTTTAAGACAATTTTTCAATTTTGCAGGATTTTCTGAAAATTGTAGAAAAAATTCGTATTACAAGTTCAACGGTTTCAATTGAACAATTTTTAATTGAAAAGAGTGAAAAGCTTAATTTTTAAAGGCCGAAATTGTTGAGAAATTCAGTTTAAAAAGTTTGAATATCTAATTTTGAAAGTTTTTAATTTAAAATTATTCCACTTCACGTTTTTAACTAGAATTTGAGTTTTCATAAATTTAAGTAAAAGCTTTTTTTATCTTCAAGTGTTTAACACTTTTAATTTCAATAAGAGTGATAAATTTTTGTTTGCAGTCACAAAGTTGTTCTTTTTCGACCTAGGATGATAAATATTGAAAACTTCACAACTGCATAACTTTTAAGGAAATATATGGTATCTAATTAATTGCTACATATTAAAAAAAAATCAAACGTAAGGTCTCTTGTTATTTGGTAACGATTATACGTTATGTTTTTTCTAATATTCTACCAATTTTTTAAAGCTTAAACGAAGAACATTTTTTTAATAGAGGCCATGTATTCATCTTAATTAAAAATTCAAAACATTTGTCATCCTCGGCCGAAAGATAACAATTCTTTTACTGCAAACCCTGTAAATTCCTGCAGATCATTGTAGTTGCAAATTATTGTAGGAAATAAAAACTACAATAAAATATACAAAATATACAAAAAATATAACAAAAATAGAAAATTCGTCCAAACAATAGTAAATAGTTGTATTTTCCTGTAATTCTAATCGTAACATCAAAGGAAGTGAGAATTGAATAAAAGGGAATGTAACTGAGAAAAATATCATGAAATACTGGAAGTAAGGTATTTTTAACAATAATTACGATCCAATTTTCTTTCAACCGGAAAGAGCATTCTCGCCTGCTGATGATATACTCGTAATGCAGGAGCGATTTTACGATCGTAAAAAGTGACGATTGAACTTTCATGTTCAGGCGTAATAACGAAAGTGCAAAGTATAAGACTTTAGCGATATTAACTTTTTGTGAGGAACGTGTACGATATTTTGATGTTAACTTTTACTCTTAGCTCGTAGGTTCTTGTATGAGTGATTTTTATGAGGCTCTGAATAGTGGATCAATGTGATATAAAAATTAGCTTTCAATTTTATGTTCAACAATTTTTCCAAGTGGCTTACTTTTCTGCTTAATTCAATGCTTTAATTTGCAGGACCTTCTGCTTTTATTTGAAATTATAGATAGATTTCACTCACTAGTGAATAGAAATAGGAAAGAGAGATACAGAAATAAAAAAATTTCATAAATGTTACCATTACACTTGAATTCCAAAGAAACGAGAAGTTTGGGAATTGGGAACGCCAAAGATACGACTGTGAACGGGGCGTAGTTTAGATTTCTTGGGTAATGATTGCGAGCCTGGCTCTCAAATAGGGCAGGAGTAGAGGGGACGAAATTCCGCTCGCTCTTTTGGAGTCGGGACGCTCGTATCTGTGAAACACTCGTATTTTTGAAGTTAAAGTGTACAAAGGTTCCTCTAAGAGCAAGCAAAAACGGGCATGAACAGAAAGAGACAAGAAATAACAGAGGGGAAGAGTGGAGGATATGTTAATTACATATAGCACACTTGGAGAGAAAGCATAGGGAGCCTAGGGGAAGTTTGGCACAGGATGTTGTAGTAGTAATGATATAGAGGTGGCCAGATGAGGGGTAATGGGAAAGAGTACGAAAAAGGTTACCAAGAGGTTATAAATACTATGTTTAAAACGGAAAGAGGAAGAAACAAGGTAGAGTAATGGGAGAAATAGTGTTACGAGCAGAAATGAATCTAGAAAAGGGAAGGATAAGATAAAGAGAAAAAAACGAAAATAAGAATTAATAGCGGAAGAGGCAAATATGAAAACAGGCAGGTGGAAGATAGTCGATGTGTATGTAAACGACGATATATGGAGAAATCAGATGAGATAAAAAAAACTGATGGAAGAAATCAAAGAAGAGATTAGGCTTATAATACGTGGAGACTTCAATCCGAAAACAGTAGATAGAGGAACAACGGAAAGGGCAGAAGACCAAGAAATAAATTCCGAAGACAAGTTCCTGAATGGAGAAGGAAAGAAATTTTTAAAAAGCTTCGGGCAGAAGAGGTGGTTTACCTTAAACGGAAATATAGACGAGGATGAGGAAGGGGAATATACAAGCTCAGAAGGAGAAAAGAGAACGGTAATTGATTATGTGACAGCGGACGATGAGGTAAGAGAGAAGATCAAGAAACTGGAGGGTGGATTATATAGATTTGGATTATTCGGCACATTAAAGGAAAAAAACAAGAAAAAATATGGATAAGAAGTGAGAAAAAATAGAAAGAGCAAGAAAACAATATTGATCACTTGAAGGAAAAGAATAGTTTGAAGAAAAATTCAGGAATATCAAAATTGGAGAGGGAAATGTAAACGAGAAGATGGCAATAATTATAGGGGAAATAAAAAGAGGATTATAGTGCTCTGGCTAGAAAGAAGATAGTAGAGAAAGTAAATAATATGGGCATTATAAAAAGAAGAAGAAGGAGGTCAGAAAGAAATTGCGAATTTGGAGAAAAGGGAAATGTAGCGGAGAAGAATATAAAAGGAAAAGAAGTATACTGTGTTGTGTAATCAAAAGAAAGAGTAGAAAAATAAAAAGGTTCGAAGAGGATGTGGAGAAGCTAGGGCTAAAGAAGACGTTTGAAAGATACTAAACCCAGATAACAAAGGGAGGGAAAGAGTAAATCATGATGTTGAGATATTAGAGTGAAAGAAATATTTTATGGATTTGGTAGAACGGGCAGAGAGGAATACTATGTAAGAAAAAGTATTTGAAGGAGGTATAAAAAGGGGAGGGAGAACTAGTAAGATTGGAAGAAAAAAGTTAGCTTTTTAGTGTAAAAGATATAGAGGAGGAGAATGGAGTAAGCCATGAAGAATTGGAAAGAAGGGATTTAGAAAGGCAATCATAGAAAGATCGAGGATGATTGATAAATTAAAATATAATAAATGGTATAGGATGATAAAAAAGGAACGATTACCAAAGTAATTAGAAAAAGGATGAGAAGAGAGAATCTTGACCAGAATGGTAAGATTGAAATTGGGAAATGAGTTGAGGGAAGGACAGAGATGTACTGAGAAGAGAAAGATAAGAGAAAGTGCAGAATATTTGGCACGGAACCATGAGAGCATATATGGGAAGGATATATGAGCTTGGATGGGTGAGGAGTAAATGAAGGAGTTCGAGGGTGCTATCTCGAATACCAAAGTAAGGATCTAGATAAAGAAATAAATGTAAATAGTTATAAATATTTTTGAATAGTAATTATAAGACAATATAAAATAAAAAATATGTAGATGGAGATGTAATAAACTAAGGCATCCCCTTATGAGAGACATTATTATTAAAGAAAAAGAATACTAGGTCAATGTGATATAAAAATTGGTATTTAATTTTATGATAAACAATTCTTCCAAGTCGTTTAATTTTCTGCATGATTCAATATTTCAATTTGCAAAACGTTTTTGTTTTAATTTTTAATTTGGGATAGATTCGACTCATTAGTGAATATTATTATGAAGATACACTGTTTGATATGTACAAACTTCCGAATATCAATATTCAATTGAACGATATTGAATATCACATCGTTAATTGAATAATGCTCCTGTAGACCATCAGCCGTAATATTAACACGGATAATGAGCAATAAAAGTGATTAATTATTGGCGATTGCTTCATTATGAAATCGAGTTTCGTTAATTGGTCTCTGATAATAAAAGGCTGCTGAAACGGTAATATTTGCGTTTAAGTTATTTTCTACGATTTCGTTTAATAAATGTATAATATTGAACAACCATGTACAAACTTAAGATTTTAATTGACTTCACAAAAAGCGGAATGATAGGGAAATTATTTTTTGAATAAAAGTGATGTATTGGTACCATATTGAATGCAATTTTAAAAAAAACATTGCATTTTAAACGAAATAGTTCAATTTTTAACCAAAAAGATCAATTTTAAACGAAAGGGATGAGGTTGCAAGCAAAAATCTTAAGTGTTTTATAAAACAGTTCACTTTTAAACCCGAAAATTTGAATTCTTAAGGCCATGTGACGAGAGGGTCACATGACCATACCTGGTCTTCAATTTTTCTTTCCCAACTTACGTCTAAACGAAATGAGGTATCGCACTGAAAGTTTGGAAAATGAAAGAGGAGGTAATAAAGTCCACGTCTCTGCTTTATTCCGTTGGAAATTTTGAGAAAAAAATTTTTTTGAAGAAAATACCAGTGGAAATTTTCTTTCCCAACTTACGTTCACACGGAATGAGATATCGTGTTAAAAATTTGGCACGATAAATATAAGGTATGCAAGAGTATGTCTCTGGTCCTAAATAATTAGAATACTGGAAAAAGTTACTATTTTGGATAAATACTGACCGTGCTGTCGTCAAACCCTGCAAGCAATTTGCAATGTTGTCAATGGGCTAGTTATGAGGTTTATATTGATCAAAGTGGGGCAAAACAACAAAAATCGCTAACGAATATTATACACAAATAATCCAACAACTAATGTTTGCACTTTTGATGCAAATAAACAAATTGAAATCATTAATTGGCATGTGTCTGACATACATGTACGCTGTTTCAGAGCAGCACTAGCGCAGCGAGTAGACAATTTCGAACTTCTACGGGTCTGTGGGTAAAACAGATTGCATGATTACGGACAGAGAAAGTGAGAAGTCAAACTTCTGCTGTAAAGAGTGCATGCGTCCGTTAATAATAATTATTTTCATAAATAAACTTTTTTCTTCCACCAACTCTTTGCAAGGCCACAAACAATCCTTTAATATTTATGAACATTTCCCGAAAAAAATTTACGCGTTATTCAAACTTTTATTTTTCGATATGGATGAAAAAATATTGATCTTAGGACTGACTTGATCAGCTGTTATACTCATCAAATGGCCTTAAAGATATGTATGAATTTTAGGAAAAGAGAAAAAATAATTTTTAGATCACGTAGTTGCATTTACAACGAAAGAGTTGAATTTTTTAACGTTCCAGAACACAGTTGAATTTTTGACCAAGAAAGATGAACTTAAACAAAAAAAATCATTTTAAGCCAAGCAAGAGTTTCCTTACCATAGAAGATCAATTTTCATGTCAAAAATAAAAATTATCAACCAAATTCTTAAATTTTATTAAGAAATATTTTTCATTCAAGAGATAGAACCAATATCAAACAAATTCATCAATCTTCTAGCCAAAGAGGCAGATGTTGTACAAAAGAGTAGAATTTACTTATGAAAAACATGATTTTTCATCAAAAAAGTTTATTTTCAACCAAAAAAGTAAATTTCTAACCCAAAAAGCTATATTTACAACCAAAATATTAATAGTCGAATTTCCAATTTTCAAAACGAATTTTCAACTACATAATTAAATTTTCGGGATAACAAAATGAACTTGTATAAAATTAATTCATTTTGCAACCAAAAAATTCCATTATAAATCAAAGATGAATTTTTCATAAAAAATAATTACAACAAATTGCGTATATTTAAACCAAACACTTGAATTTTGAACTAAAAACTGATAATTTTTAACCAGAAACAAAATAGTTTTCTTAGGTGAAAAAATTGTTTTTTAAACAAACAGACAACGAATTTTTGAGAAAATTATCAAATTTCAACAAATAAAATGAATTTTTGATAATGCTGCTTAACTTTGAAACAAACAGTTTAATTTTCAAAAAAAAGAGATTAATTTTCAATAAAAAATTAATTACTTGAATTTTCTACTAAAAAAAATCAATCTTCAGCTAAAAATAGGTTAATTGAACTTTCAGTAAAGAAAATTATTTATTGACTAAAAGAACGAATTTTGAACGAAATAATGTAATCATAACATGTTTAACTACATTGTTAAATTTTCTGCTGATAAATAGAATTTTGAACAAAACAGTTGAGTTTAACAAAAAGGAAAATCTTCTACAACAAGTCAAATTTTCGACCTAAAATCATTGATTTTTAACCAAAAATGTTTAGCCAGACAGGAAACGTTTTTATCAAAACATGGATAATTCGATTATTCAGAAAAAAGTTAATTTTTAACTAAAAAGTTAACTCTCAAACCAAATTTAAGGATTAATCGAGTAGTCAAATATTTGACCAAAAGAAGTGCATTATATAATAAGAGCACTTGTTTAATGAAGGGTAAAGAGGAAAACAGGGGAAAGAGTGTGCATTCTGTATAAAGATGTCGTATTTGTAAAATAAAATAACGATTTTTCATCTTGTCAACCATTTAAAAAAATTTTTATTTACATGTATTATTTCGATGTGTGCTGTTACACTCTTGGTTACCCTCACCCCCCCTCCCCCCACCTCCCTCATTTTGTATAATCAGTATTTTGAAGATGTTATTACCATTTAGATATGTTCAAGTCCGAGTTTAAAAATTTTTAATTAATACTAATTTCGATGTCAAAACGATTGCTAAGGACAAATAATTTCTTAAGAAAAATAAAAAATCTGTCTTAGTTTAAAATTTGTAATTAATACACATTTTGTTGGTCAAAACGATGAATTCAATATCAAAACAAGTAGCTATGGAGAACAAAATAGAATTTGCTGAGGCTTCGGTGGCGTAATTGGTTAACGCTACACTTATGCATAGCGGCAACCCCGGTTCAAGTCCGGGTTAAGGCAGATTTTTTCCCTTAAAAATTATTTGCCCTAAGTAATCGTTTTAACATTGAAATTCGAATTAATAATTAATCCTAAAGGATAGATTTTTGAAATCGTGTTTCAATAAAAGCTTACGGAATTAGGAAATATTAAGGTCGTCGTTTCCTTATGCCTTCAATAATATCTAATAATCGTTGACACTTTCGATAATCAGAGACTTGATTTCAGCCATATTTTCCCCTCGAGATATGATTTAATGACACTTCAGAAGAAATTGAATTCTTTTCCACAAGCTTGGATCGGCTGTGACCTCGCTGGCGTAATTAGTTAACGTCACACTCATGCATAGCGGCAACCCCGGTTCAAATCCAAGTAAAGGTAGATTTTTGTTCTTTAAAAATTATTTGCCCTAAGTAATCAGTTTAACATTGAAATTCTTATTATTAATTAATCCTAAATGACAGATTTTTAAAAATTGTTTTTGAAGAAAAGCTCATCGAATACAGAAATATAAAGGTCGTAGTTACTTTAGGCATTCAATATTATCTAATAATCGTTGAAAATTTCTCTAATCAGAGATTTGATTGCTGCCACATTTCCCCCCTCGAGATATGACCTAATGACACTTCAGAAGAAATAGAATTCTAAGCCTTCAATAATATCTAATAATCGTTGACACTTTTCATAATCAGAGACTTGATTGGTGCGACATTTTCCCCATCGAGATATGACCTAATGGCATTACAGAAAAAATTGTATTCTTAGCCGCAAGCTTCGATCGGCTCAAGCCTCGGTGGCGTAATTGGTTGACGCCAGACTCACGGATAACGGCGACCCCGGTTCAAATCCGGATTAAGGAATTTTTTTTCTCTTTAAAATAGATTTTTTCGAAGTAATCGTTCAAACATTGCAATTCGTATGAATGATCAATATTGAAGGAAAAATTTTCAAAATTGTTTTTGAAGGAAAGCTTATAGAATTCAGAAATAATAAGGTCGTCGCTTCTTTATACCTTCAATAATATCTAATAATCGTTGACACCTTCTATAATTAGAGACTTGATTGCAACCACCTTTTCTCTCTCGAAATATGACCTAATGACACTTCAGAGAAAATTGAATTCTTAGCTGCAGGCTTGAACCTTCTTTGCTCTAATGTCTGGTATTTTGTACATGCTGGCTTAATTACATTGGCAAATCCCTCCCTGCGCCCCTCCTTACTCTCACACGTAAATCGATGTCAATTTTTCTTGTCTTGTATTTTATAGAAGAAAGTGTAATTAATGTTTGCTTGGTATCTAAGTTCTGAAGCAAGAATGCCAGTTTCGCGGAATTTACAGAATCCATAAATTTCCTGTTTTTGTCTTCTATGACGAATAACGAGGGGCTGAGTTCTTGATGAGTTTTGGATTATTATCAAAGTGATGATAACGTTTCCTGAAATATATTATCATTTCTTGCATTAAAAAAAAGTCACTTGCCAGGGGGTTTAACAGGTTTAACAGGTTTTTTTGACAATTTGTAAGGTAGGGGGAATGAAATAAAAAAGCACAATGGAAAATATAAATGAGAATAACAGTTTTTTCACGTTATTGACAAAATTAAAATTAGTAATTTTGTCTCGCAAGTAAAGCACCCTAATATAGATTTTACGATCATTTCCCCATTGCTCCCTTTACTTCTTTGTTTAAAAATTCCTCTTCTTCTCGTCTTTTTTGGAATGCTAACTTACGTAATTAGAACGCAATAATAAACTATAATTTTTTTCTTTGATAGTTTATTTTAACTGTTCCGGTAAAACATCATTTCTAAGTTCAAAGTAATTTCCTTAACTGAAAACTAAAGTATTTTTTTGTTTGAAAATTTATATTATTTCTTGACAACTCAGCTATTAAATGTTTTATTAGGAATTCATCTTTTTTGTGGAAAATTACTCTTTCTCATTAACAATTTAACTTCATGGTTGAAAACTTGAAATACGTTCTTAAAAATTAATTTTATTAGTTGAAGATTCTTGAGTTGAAATTATAACTTTTTTGTTAAGAAGTCCTTTCTCTGCTTTTTTTAAAAATTGATTTCTAAACTAGAAATTTTAATATACTATTTTTGGTTAAAATGTTTTGTTTTCAGTTTTTAATTCAACTATTTGGTTGAAGATTAAAGTTTTTTCTAAGTTCATATTTTCGGGTTAAAAGTTTAACCGTTTCGAAGAAAATTCGTCATTGTGGCTGAAAATTTTAATTGTTTTGTTAAAAATTAGTTTTTTGGGTTAAACCTTTTATTAGTTATGTAAAAAAGTTGAACTATTTAGTTAAAAATGCATATTTTCCGGTTTAAAATTCAGCCGTTTTGTAGAGAACTCGCCTATTTGGATTGAATGTTCAACAATTTGCTGGACAATTTTTTTCTCTTTTTAATGAAAAATCGTTCTTGATTGAAAATTTATATCTTTCGGTACAAATTTGACCTTTCTTGGTCAAAAGAGCGGATCTCTTTGGTGTAAAATTGATCTTTTTTGGTTAGAAGAGTCGATCTCTTTGGTTCAAACCTAATTTTAAAAAATGTATGATTCAACTATTTTGATGGCATTTCTTCTTTTTTCATTGAATTGAACTGTGCTTGATTTTAAATCAAAATCGCTTTCGGTTGCGATGAAATCCAATACCTTTTTTGTCATAATTTCATATATTTTTTTAATTTGGTCGTTTTTTGTTAAAAATTAAAATATTAAGTTTTGAACTAGGCATTCATCTCTTTTTAGCATAAAATTAATATTTATCACTAAAAAATCAACTGCGTACAATTCATATTTTTAAGTTGCAAATTCAATTGTTTTGTAGAAAATTAGAATTTTTGGTTTAGAATAAAACTATTTTGTTAAAGATATGTGTTAAGGGTTAACAATTAAATTATTTTTGTAGAATATTTAACAATTTGGTTGAAATTTTTTTCTCTTTTTAATCAGAAATCTAATCTGTTTTAATTGATAATTCAACTATTCTGTTGATAGCTCGTCTTTTCTGGTTGAAATCATCTGTGCTGGGTTTTAAATTAATATATATTTCAGTTGAAACAAAAACTAATACATTTTTTTATTGAAATTCTATGTTTTTCCCTTTAAATTTCTTCTGCTTGGTTGAAAGTGTAAATACCTTGTACCAAATTCATTTCATTGATTAATATTCATCTATTTTGTTGCAAATTATTAATTTTTGTTAAAAAGTTATTATTATTTTGTTGGCAAAAGATTCCACAACTTTTTACAAAAACTGAACGCTTTAGTTAAAGATTCATTTTATTGGTTAAAGATTCAATCATTTTCTTGAAAATTAATTTTTTTGTTTATTTCAAAATTAATTTTGTTAACTGCATATTTCACTATTCCATTTTTTGATCTTTTACATTAAAAATTCGACTAATTCATTGCAAATTATTTAATAAAAACAATTAAGATAAAAATTTCTAGTATTTGGTAAAAAAGTCTACTGTTTCGTTAAAAATTAATTTCTATCGTTTAAAAGTTCAATTGCTTTGTTTGAAAATGCAACCATTTATTAAATCATTTGTTTTTAATTTAGCTATTGGCATGAAAATCCATGTTTTTAGGTTCTTCCTTGAAAATTAATCTTTCTTGGTTAGAAATTCAACTTTGCTATACAAAATTCGCCTTTTCTGCTTTAAGATATAAGTATTTGCTTAAAAATGCAAATTCTTGTTGTGAAATTTATTTTTTTCTAAATTCAATCACTTGACTGAAAATTTATGATCACAAGGTGAAATTTCAACAATTTGCCCAAAAATCGAACTGTTTGGTTAAAAATAACTTTTGCTGTTTTTTGAAAATTAAACTATTTAATTAAAACATCATGTTTTTTAGTTGATAACAAATCTTCTCGAGATTAAAAGTAAACTATTTTTATATTTTACTTTTTAGCTTGAAAACTATATTCTTTCGTAGAACATTCCTATTTTTGGATATCAAATTTTTTTAGAGTATTTGAAAATTTTTTTTCTGGCAGAGTGTTTAACTAATTGGCTGGAAATATAATTACCTAGTTTTCCATTTTTTCCAAGAATATTGAACTGTGAAGCCTGTTGAAATAGTATACTTTTTCTGTTGTGTATTTTATTTTAGACGTTTATAAAATTAATTCTCAGAAAAAATTTGATACCTGGGAGGTTGAAGCTTTGATTGATGATTTGTGCCGAAGAAGGGAAGGAGTAGAAAAGTTATAAAATAAATAGCAGTTTTATAATTACCAATTATTTTCAGCGAGCAGGTAAGTTGTTCTTAAGAAAGTGTTTCTACAAAATGGATTCAAAATTAATGAATTTTTAAGTTACATGAAAAGAGGAAAAGTATACCTCGTTAAAGGTGGTAGAGAATCTGTCACATCCCCTGTGCTTTACTATGAGCTCGTAGCCATTTCTTTTTATTTGGCTCAAGTGGGTGCTTTAGACTCCGGTAACATCGTAAATACTGTAGCATAAATTAAAGCTCTGCAAGCCTTTGTAAAAATCTCGAAAATGTACTCCTAGTGTAAAAAATACCAAGTCCTCTAATATGAGCTCATTCTCAGAATAATGAAAATTTCACAATATGAATTATGTAGGACAATAGGGTCATTCATTTTATGGGCCAAAACAAAATTATTTTTCAAACTAAATACGCTCTCTGGCTTTTCAGTAAACAAATGAAAAAAAAATGTTAATAGGATATGAAGTAAGGTCACCTATATGAGTTTTATCTTTTTTATTCATTTCTCTTTCCCGTAAAGGGATGTTTTTAATGACCTAAATTTTCAAATTAAATTTTTTATGACATTTTAAAATTATTCAACCCCAGGAGCTTGAAACTACAACTTTGAGAAATTTTTTGGTGGCATCCAGATCTGGTAGGATTTTAAGCGTGATCGGTCATTTAGAAGTATTTTTTATTGAGTTTAGAGGTTTAGAAAAATTACCTTACGTATATGAGGAAAACTTTTTAAATATTTAAAATACCAGCAATACAATCTATAATGTATTTGTTCGCGTTTTTAACATGCAAATCTTTTATGACTTTTAACGATCCAGCAATACCGGTTTATAAACTTCAAAAATACATTCTTTAAGATTAAGAAAAACTGTTGTAATATCAGAAATACAACAGTAGCGTATACGATATATTGGTTCGCGTATTCGAGACGCAAAGATTGCCAAAATTAAAAACCTTTCATGACCTACCGTAATGTACCACTACTGTTTCCAAATTTAAAAAAATTTACTTTATTTTTTAGAAAATTTTTTGTTTTAATTGAGAATATAAGATTTTTGGTAAGAAAGAAACATATGTTTGAAAAATACGAAAAATACCAATTTTTTGTAATAGAAAAACCTCAATCTACAAGAAAGAAAATTTTTTCGATACCTATGATGAAGCAAAGTTGCAATAAAATGAGTGGAAATAAATGCGACTTTGAAATTTGCCATAGACATGGATTTCAAACTTGTGTAATTAATTTAAAAAAACTAAGAGTCATATTGCGAAAGCAAAAACACCTCTAGCTTCGTCTCGCAAATATATTAGTGTTTATTTTTTGTTTTTTTTTCTCAGACAATTTTTTAAACAATTTCGCCATTGGTTATCTTTCTGCAATTGTTATAAACAAAGTATGCATCGCATCGAAAAATCAAGTGCACCACTGCATTTCTGTCGAAAATGTATAGATGTGCTTTTTTTAAAGATATTTTTTAAACAATTAGAGCATTTCTCGTTTAGCGTTCTGTTGCCGCGTGCCTGTAGATATGGATTACAAACTTGTGCAATTTTTTTTTTTAAACTATGAGTCATATCAAAAATGTAAAAACGTTTCTAGATTCGTCTCGGAAATATAGCAGTGTTAATTTTTTTTTGCTTAAACAAGTCGTTAAACAATTTTGCCATTTTTTATCTTTATGAAATTGTTATAAACAAAGTATGTATCGAATCGAAAAACCAAGTCCACCACTGAATTTCTTCGGAAATATTTAGATGTAATTTTTTTTTAAAGATATTTTTGAAACAATTATCGCATTTTTCGTTTAGCGTAGTTGTTGCGTGCCTGTAGATACATATGGAATTCAAACTTGTGTAATTAATTAAAAACAAATTAAGTTTCATATCTACAAAGTAAAAACGTCTCGGGATTCGTCTCGGAAATATCTCGGTGTGTTGTTTTTTTTGTATAAAAAATTTGTTGAAAAATTACGGCATTCGTTATCTTTCAGAGATTGTAATAAATAAAGTATGCATCGGACCGAAAAAAAATCAGATCCAAAAATAGGTTTAAAAATGCACATCTAGATATTTTTTAGAGGAATGCAATGGTGAATTTGGTTTTTCGATCCGATGCATACTTTGTTTATAACAATTGCAGAAAGATCACAAATGACGTAATTGCTTAATAAACTAAAAAATGCACACCGAGATATTCCCGAGACGAATCCAGAGGTGTTTTTAGTTTTTTGAAATGACTTTTAGTTTTTTTTAAAAATTAATTATACAAGTTTGACAACCATATTTGCGAAAAACTTCAAAGTCATAAATAAATACACCTATATTGAATTAATACACCCATAGTGAGTAAATCCAAAGTATTTCGCAGCAGTATTTTTATTTATTTTTCAATTTTCTCAGTATAATTTAGTGAACAGTTTAAAAAATATTTTAAAGGAAAATAATATTTTTATTTCACTTGGTCCATCCTTTTCTATAAGAATTTAACATACGATGTGCCAATTACAAAATAAAAGAAATAAGATTAGAAAAATTATATATTATAGAAAAATGTGAAACAGGTAAGAAAAAAGTACATATTTTGCTACCAAGAGACTCTTCGATTTGAAGTGTATTTGCTTTGTTTGTTTTGAATTGGATTAGGAAATTGATTTTTCTGAAAATTCCAACTTTAGCTTACTAAAGAAATTCCGCTTTTTTATTTGTTGAAAAATTAATTCTTTTCGCGACAAAAATTGTTCGATTTTCTTAAAAACTTACAATGATATCTTCTTTATAAATAAAAAAAATCAACCAGAAATGATCGAAAAGTATGATGATGGTTTTTTCGAGAAAATATATATTTGTTATTTACAAACGAACCGTCGTCATTTTATAGTTGTAAAAAGTTTTAATAACAGTTTGGCGAATCTAGAATTAAGACGTCAAACATATCTTAAAAATCCGATCAAACTAATTCAGATTACCTCATATGAATCTAAAGTAACTTGGATTAGGAATATTATTCCATATTGCTTTGATGACCTTGCATTAACTAGAATTACAAAAGAATTGCTTGGGATTGAAATGAAAAACCTGAGATTACAAGCTCATTACATTCAATTACAAGAAGATTACCTACACTTGCCAGTGGATTATCTAAAATTCAAAGAAAATAACTTAGTATTATACTAGATAAATAAAAAACAAATTAATTGTCTTTTATTAAAATTGGGTAACCTCGGATTACAAGTAGCTGACATTCCCTTGCCTTTAAATTACATTTCATCACAAGATGATTACTAGTACATTATTTAGCGTTAAAAGGGGATAATCTATTGTTGTATTAAATTGCCCGGAAGACGAGAAGATTACATGGATTAATATAATTATCTTAGTTACTTCAATTGCTCCGGAGTACAAGTAGAATACTTTGATTAAAGTGGATAACAAATGGGATATCTAGAATTAAAATAGAAATTCCTAGGATTAAAACAAATATCTTGGGGATTAGCCTAAATTAAAAGTGGATTGTCCTGAATTACAATTGGATTACTATAAATTGGAAAAAGATTTCAAATTGTATATTTGATGTTAAAAACAGATTAGCTGGGATCAAAAGTAGACTACCTGGAGTAACAAGTGGAGAGGCTGAAAGTGGATTAGGTGGATTACAAATTGATTGATTGGAAATAAAAATGGATCAACTGAGAGGGCAAGGGGATAACCTTTAATTACAAGCAGATAACATAAAATGACAGGTTGATTGCCTGATATTACAAGTGGATTGTCTGAGATTACAACTAAATTAAACGGATTAGACGAATTTAGGGGATTACCTAACGCTAAAAGTCGATTACTGGTATTACACTGGATTACTCGGGTAATTCATATTACTTGGATTATCTCTGAGTACAAATTGATTAATCTGGATTACAATTGGATTATCTGGGATAAAAAGTAAAAATTTATACAATTTTAAAAAAGGATATAGAACATTTTTAGGAAAAAATTAAACTTTTTGCAAGATCACAAAGTTAAAAAAAATTTCGAGTGAGTTTAAGAGATATTCAAAAGTTTTAATAAGATTTAAAAATAAATAAATTAATTAATAAATTACTGTGGACTAGAAGTGGATTATTCTAAATTACAATTTGACTACATTGGGATTAAAAGCAGTTTACCTGTGATTACTCTGGATTACTTGTATTTGTTAGATTACTACGGTTTGTAAATGGATTAGTCTGCATTACAAGTTATAATATTAAATTAAAAGTGGAACATAAATGTGTTATCTGGAATTAAAAACGGATCTCTTAGGATTACAATCTGATCAAATTCAGATTACAACAGGATTGTCTGGGATTACAAGTGGACAACATGGGAATACCATTGGACAATCTAGGATTATATTAAATTATATTAATTTAAAACTGGATTGCGTCGGATTGCAAGTGAGTAAACTGTAATTAAAAGTGAATTAATTAAATCAGGCGGATATAAGTGGATTCTTTGAGGTTACAAATGGATTAATAAGATGCTAATGATTATGTAGGATGAGACTGTATTGCCCAAATTACTAAAGTTACTTTGATTATGCCTGATTATAAGTAAATTAATCTAGTTTGAAAAGTATTATCTGGAACTAAAATTTCTTGACTCAGGATTACATTAAATTAAGCGGATTACTCTGGTTTATTAAGAAGGACAACTTTCGCACGCATACTTTTGTATAAAATTTAGTTTTATCAAATCGCAGAAATACGAGTCACCCAATGTCCTCTAAACTTTATAGACTCTGAAATTGAATTCTTGTCGGATTTAAAATGGAGGTGATTGATTTCTTTTTTAAATAATTCAATTTAAAATTTGATCAATTTAAAGCCAAACCGATTAAAATTCTTGAATTTCGAGATTTTTCGGAATAGAATATCCTTAATATTAAACGTTTTATTATTCACTTGTTTAATTTCCAACTCATAAAATATAAATTTTTAATACTTTTTTTTGCAATAGGAAAATGAGATTCGTATAAACCCTAATTTTCAAAATATAAAGTAAAATGTTTATTTAAATTCCTCATATATTATCCAGTTAATAGCAGTGAAAAATTTATTTTAAACTTTAAAGATCCAAGCATAACAAAATTGTGCAGGGTAACAGCTTATTTGAAATTTGGTCTCTTTAGATACCCAATTCAATGTTCGTCTTGGTCGAATACATTAGGTCCGCTCGTAAATATTTCGTGATTATATCTATCGATATTGCCATCAATGAATATGTAAATACGATTCCGTTTCAACAGAAAGGTATATCGCTTACGGGCGATGTATCTGGGTAAAGAGATGGATTAGAGAAATTTTTTACTTCTAGACGAATTTCTTTTCAGGATTCAATTCTCTGAAGATCTTCTATAAAAAAAAAAGTTTTTCAGATGAGTTCAGTTTTTTAATATCTTGAAAAAATTAAAGATTTTTTTATGCTCAGTCGTCAAATTTTCGATCTCTTTTCATAGATATATAATAGCGTATCACCATTTTTCATACCCTACCATTTAATAACACCCCATAAAAAATAAATCCCGTGAGAAAGGGCATGGACCTAGGATGTCTCGTATTTTATTGAGTACTAAACTTTTTATACTTATTGGAGAAATTTAAAAATTCATAATTCATATTAAAATTTTCAAATCAGAAAATTTTACTTTGCGGTTGAATCTGAGTCTATATATTTAGATTATTACATTTTCCAAATAGGAAAAGAAATAATAGAAAAATTAATACTTTTCTTGAATTTGTAATATTTAAAACAATACTTATAAAAAAATGTAATGAAAATTTTTCTTTCAAGAAATTGAGGTCATAATTGTGTGGCCTCAATTAAAATGACTCTTGAAATATTCATAAGCAGACTTTGCAAATTGGAAAAAAATCATGAGTTTAGGGTGCCTAATTACTTGTATATCTTTTTTTTTACTTTTGAGAGAGAGAGAAGCATTTCACGCGGCACTATTTTATACTAAGGTAGTAAGGGTCTCATCTTTTATAACCCAGTTCATGTAAAGCCTTATTAAAATTATTTTTCATAAGTATCCGTTTGATATTTTAATGAGATCATTTATAAATGTTCAAATTATGTAACATCCCAGTGATAACCTTATTTTTTTCATTAGTTTTAGAATGATATTTAGAAAAATAATATTTCGAGAAGCATATTTTTGAAAAGTATTAACTGCGAAATTAAAGATTGAAAAATTGATTTTAAAATTTATAATGGATGACGTATTACCTAGTATCGCCTAGCTTATAAAGAACTTAATGAAGGACTATGTTTTAGTAAGCATCCGGTGGAAATTTTTATGAAATTATTTATAAATTTGAAATCATGTAAATCTCAGCGGCAACATTATTTCTTCGATAAGTATCTGGACTCGCAGTAACTATGCAAAAAATTAATATGAATTCAATTTTACGCGCTAAAAAAACTTATTAAGAGAAAAACATACCACAAATCTAGCCAATAACAATTTTTTTTAAGATAGCGAATTTTGCTGCTCATAGGAAAGTCAGGAAATAAAAAAAATCTAGCGAAAGTCTGAGATTTTCTATAACTTCAATTAAATGACAAATTGATCACGGAAAATTCATTTTTTTAGTTAAGATATCAGTTGTATTTTTTTTCTGCGTAATAAAACAAGATTCGAAAAAGTATTCACCAGCAGGTTCATTTTCTTGTCTTTTTAGAAATTTTGAGAATTATCTTTAGAGTAATTTAATTTTCAAATATTTAAAATAAAACCACTTTCATGTGAGACTCTGATTGCGACTTTTGACAGGAATTCAATCAATGCCTTAATGATTATTAGAAGAACCGTTAAAAATATCAAACAAGTTTATTTAATTAACAAGACAAAAATTGGGATCACTTAATTTTTTGTTTGAAATTGTTTTTTTATTATAGTCATAAAAAATAATTTTTATGCATGCATCAATTTTTAACCAATGAATGCAAAATTAGACAAAGTAGCTTATTTTAAAAATATGTATTGTTTTATTTATAGGTATAATGTGAGTTTTAATTAGCATTCTATTCTAATAATGAAATCTTGCAGTTTTCCCATAAATAATTCATGATGAGGATATCCAAATTGATCTTGAAAGATGCTGGTTTCCAAGAAGTGTAAAAAAGGGAGAACAAAGAAAAATGAAAGGTTGGTTTTGGATAATTTTTTCTTTTCTCTCTCTTTCCCTTTGTTATCTATTTGTCTCTAATACGCCTTACTCTGTTGCGTGAAATTATTGATAAGAAAGTAGATTTTCTTTCGATCTTAAATAATATACTTTTTAATTATATAGTTTGTAATTTGGTTATCTTTTGGGAATCTTTTTCAATTTTACATTACGCGAGTTTCTCTACTATAATTTAATTTAAAGTTGCAAGTTTGATGTAAAGTTTATGCATATTCAAAAACTTTGGTGGCGGAAAGTTCACTTTTTGGACGAAACTCTGATTGAGCGCAGGAGTTTTTAGAAAAAGATTAATTCTTTGCCATTCAGTTCTAAAGTAGGTTAAAACAATTTTGTTGAAATACGGGCTTTGCAACTAACTTTAAAGAAAAAGCAAAGTCAAATAGAAACTAGGAGACTTTGACACCATTTTTTCAAATTTTGGAGAATTAAAATTTGTTTATAAATATTGAGAATTAATAAAAGATTCTCAAACAGCTTAAACCGTGAGAAAGTTTTTAAAAGTTCAAAACAAACCAGATTTTTGAAGATTTCAGAAGACTAAGCTTTCAAGAATGTTCAAGGGGTTGATTAAAATAAAATTACTTAAGAATCTTGAGAAACTCCTCAATGATTCTTCATTATAAAAAATAATTTTAAGAACAAATTTAAAAAATTTTCAAAGATTTATAAATTGTTGATAAAGAATATACAAGATTTTGAAGTGCAAAGTTTTTATTTTCAAAGATTGAAAAATCTTAGAAAAAATTTGAGTCAATTCAAGAGATATTTCGAAGTTTTGAACATATTAAAAAATAATAGAAAACGGAAACAAATTTTAAACAAGTTTAAGATTTTTGAAGATTTTGAGTGAAAATATTTGGAATATTCTTAAAGATAGATATATCTCAAGAATAGACAAACATTCTGTTAAGATTTGTGGTAAAATTTTATTGATTTTTTTATTAAAAAAAAATTAATTCTAAGAGCGTCTTGAGAAAAGTTTTAAAACATTTCAAATGATCTTCCAAATTTTCTGTATTAATCTTGGAGATTTGAATAAGAATTATGATTCTATCATTTAGAAAAAGAATGTAAATTATTTTAAAGGAAAATCGTTCAACTTTGCAAGATAAAAAAAAACTTAATTGAAACCAAATTCTCGAAGATTTTAGAGAAAATTTAAAAGTTAAAAAAAAATTTATACAATTTTAAAAAAGGATACCGAACATTTTTAGGAAAAATTAAACTTTTTGCAAGATCACAAACTTAAAAAAAAATTCGAGTGAGTTTAAGAGATATTCAAAAGTTTTAATAAGATTTAAAAATAATTTAAACCTGGAAAATATTTTTTAAAAATTTAAGATTTTTGAGGATTTTGAGAAAAAAGTTTCGAAAGTTTTTATAAATAAAAAGTTTTCAAGAGATGAAAACTTTTTAATAAGATCTATCGGAAAATTTTAAAGGAGTTTTTATTCTGAAGACGTTTAAATATCAAGAAAAAATTGGTAATAACTTAAAGTTTTAAAGATTTCAAGACATTGCATATAGGGTGTACATTTTTGTAAGGTGTTAAATAAAATAATTTTATAAAGAATTTTTTAAGGATTCGGGGAAATAAAAAAAATGTTCTCAGGTTGATAATTTTTTGTATTCGTAAAAAAGTCATATTTTTAGTTAAAAATTCATTTTTAATTAAAAATTAAACAGCGTTCTCAAAATTTGTTTAATTTGGATAAAAACACAATTTTTCACTGAAAATTAATTCATTCCATTTTAAGTTGAAAATTGATCTTTCTTAGTAAAAAATTCATATATTCTGTTGACAATTAATTCTTTTTATGTAAATTAGAATATACATAATAGATAGAATATACATTTTTGACCAAAACGGAGAAATCTTCAACAAAACATAAAGTTTAAAACAAATAGATGAACTGTCAACTGAAAATACAAATCCTCAACAAAGAAGGGAATTTTTAACAAAGTAGTGTAACTTTCAAGCAAGTAGTAAAATTTTCAATAAAAGAGATAATTTTTTGCATTAGGAAGATTAGTTTTCTACCAGCCAAGACGAATATCCGACCAATATTTATTATATAAAAATAAAGAGCAATTTTCAACGAAATACATGATATTTCAAACAAATAGACAAGTTAAAAAAAATAAGGTTAATCAATTTTCAAGTGAAAATTAATCTTTAACTAAAAAAGAATTTTGAACAATGCATTTCAACTTCCAACTAAGTAGTAAAATATGCAATAAAAAAATTAAATTCTCAACACAGTCATGTAATAGCTAATATTTTAACAAAAAACTAAGAAAGCTTTTTCAGAAAATTTGTTTATTTTTTTCTTGAAAATTATAAAACATGAACAAAAAATATTTTCTGGAAACCTCCACCTTTCTTATTCTTCAAAATATTCTTGAAAACTTTTTGCCAATAGAAGAAAGGCATCTTACCTGCATCATGGGGGTATAACCATTTTTGAGGACATGAGAATCTTATTCCCTAAAAATGTTATTATTGAAATTTTATCTAATCGATGAAAGATAACGCAAAAGAAAATAAGACATTTTTTGTAGAACTTTTTGAGACGTGGAAACTTCTATCTTAAAACTTTTTTCTATCTATCCTTGTTTCGAAGAAAAATTAAAAAATTTTATTGCAAAAAAAATTCTAATGGCCACAAAAGTAGTTATTATTTATCAATTGACAAATAATTCAAGGGTAGGGTATTTGAGAAAATCGATTCTTGTAAAATCAAAAACATAATAATAAATATCTCAATTAGGTCAAAATTTATAGAGGTTTTAAGAAAAAATGTAGGTGTTTTAAACAACAAAGCACAAAATTCAAAGACCCATCAGTTCTTATAATTTTTTTTTGCAAATTGAAAAAATCGCTCGATTTCCTCTACAAACACACCAATGTAATCCCTGGAATATTCTGCAATTTTAAGTGTAGAAACCTGTCTGATTTGGAATAGATTTGGTTACATTTTTTTATAATTTTTCTCCTTCTTCCCGCGAAAAAGAAAAAATTAAAAGAAAGTAAAAAAAAATCCTTAGGGGGGGGGGGGGGGGGGGGGGGGGTGTCATCAGTTTCGAAATAATGTGCATTCATGCCTGAGTTCAGAGGTTAAAACTTTGAACGATTTAAAATCGAGCACCCTCCTTCGAAGGCAGATCTTTTAAACCTCAAAGAAAGGAAAGAAGAATCGAAGAAGCATTGGAAGAGCTCTGGAAAAATTTACAGCTTACTCACGTGCCCTGTGCGATTTCAGAGAGTTGTTTCGAAAAGTTCCAGAATTATTTTCGCTCAATGGTACGAAAAAGCTAGGGAAGTTCGATCGATCAAAGAACCTAGAAGATAGTGCACGATGACTCTTATCGAAAGACCGTCTCAATTACAAAGTAAATTCTTTTAATTTTGTTTGAAACTCTTTAATTGCTTTTCTTTATGCGGTTTAGTTTATTTCACTTGGTATATAGTGTATAAACTGAGTGGTGAAAAATTTCTTTCGAAAATACTCTGATGATATTAAGTCTTGATTTATTTTAGCTATTCTAGCAAGGGCACTTTTCTAGCTCAAATGGATAGATGAATTATGGTTGAAGCTAGAAGATCACACTTGAAAACAGAAACTTTTTTTTTTTTTTTTTTTTTTTTTTAAAGTGACTATTAAAGATATTTTTAAATAATGAAAAAGCCAACATCATTAAAATATTTTAAAATATTTCAAAATATTTCAGAAATATATTAAAGTTTTTAAAGTCATTTTAAAACCTTAAAAGATTCACCAAGATTTTAAAATGTTTAGAAAGATTGCGAAAATTCCAAAGATTTTAAAAGAATTCAATGAGAATTTGAAGAGTGGATTGATCAAAATTTTAGAAATATTTCCAAGATTTTCCATACTTTACAATGAGTTTATAGAGATTTTACAAAGATTTTACAGATATTTTAATTTTTCTAAAGATTTAAAAAGAAATAAAATATTTAAGATGTTTTGAAAATATTTATAAAGATTTGTAAATATTTCACTAGATTTTGAAAAAATGTCAAAGACAGCAAAGATTCCTTAATTATAAATCAAACATTTTAGCAAGAATTGACAAAGATTGGGGACGTTGAAAAATTATTTTAATGATTCTAAAAGTATCAAAAATAGAAGTGGGACGATGGTCGTGGGGGCTAAAGCGTAGGCTTTGGACCCACTCCTTCGGCTTGCGGGTTCGATTCCCGCCTCGCACTCGGGAAGAGTCTCGGTGGCCCATGCGGTGAACACTAGCCTAGCAAGGGAGTTGTTCATCTTCGGAGAGTCGTGGGACCGGTACCTCTAGAGAAAAAGGTTTTCTCTAAGTACTTAAGGCTGTTGCTCTTGGTGGTTCGGAACCCACCTTAAACTGTAGGTCCCCCTTCCACCACCAAGTAAGTGTGTGGAGGGTGTGTAAAGGAATAGAGAAGGTGTAAGAAAAATGTAAACCCTTAGGGGACACATTAGAAGCTTCCACTCAAGTATCAAAAATATTTCAGAAAATTTCAAACATTTAGCAAAGATTACAAAGGTTTCAAACTATTTTCCAAACATTTTTAAAATTTCAAAGATTTCAAAGATTTCAAAATTTTTACACAAAGATTTTACAAAGATTACACAACAATTTAACAAAGATTTCAGAAATTCTTCTCAACAATTTCAAGAATATTTTATTTATCTTTCACAAATATTTCAAAGATTCTAAAGATTTCAGAAGATTTTAATTTTTTTAGAGATTTAAAAGATTTCACAATAATTTTAAATATCCTAAAATATTGAAAAATATTTTACAAGATTTTAAACATTTACAGAATGATCTCAAAGATTGAAAAAACGCGAAACAATATTTTACAGGTTTCTAAATATTTCACTCAGATTTCATTTATATATCAAATATTTCAAAAGGTTATGAAGAGATTTTACCAAGGTTTTAAAGGTTACAAAAACGTTAAAAGGATTTTAAAGGTTTCAGAAGATTTCCTAATTTTCCAAGTATTTTAGAGGGTTTTAAGCATTTAGAATATAGCATAAATCTTCATGAGTTTAACAATATTTAATAAAAATTTGAAGATTTAAAAACAATTCCAAAAATTTCAGAAAATCCCAGAAAGATTTTAACAGCATTTGAATGATTTCAAAATATTTAAAAATATTTCATTAAGGTTTTATAGATTTGAAGAGATTTTAAAAGATTTCCTAAATGTTTCGAAGATTTTAAAATGCTAAAAAGATTTTCAAGATTCCAAAATATTTCAAATGCTTCAAAATATTTTAAAAGATTTTAAGCATTTAGCAATAATATCAGACATTTAAAAATACTATACGAAGATATCAAATTATATCAAAAGATTTCACAAAGGTTTTCAAAGATATAAAAAAAAGTCACAAAGATTCCAAAAATCTTAGAAGATTTTAAAAATTTCGCAGTGACCTCATAATTGCAAAGATTTAATAATTTTGAAAAGATTTTAAAAGATATTTTAAAGATTTCAAGGATTTCAGGAATATTTTTCAGTAACATGTCGAAAGATTTGACGGGTTTCTAGAGATTTCACTAAGAATCTTCTAAATAAATTTCACAGAGAAATTTCAGAAGATTCTACAAGATTTTACAAATTTATGATTCCCTCACTAAGTGTAAAATTGCAAACAATTAAAAAATTTGAGAGAAAACCGCAAATATCAGATCTTACTAAATATGAAGATAGTTATGAGCAATAATAACTTGTTCTAACAACTTTTTTGGTTAAACTGTATTAATTATTACCTCACTAAATGAAAAGCGGCTGAAAGGTTGAGAGTTAAAAAAAAAGACGCAAATATCAGCCATTAATATAGACAAAGATAGCTATGAACATTAATAATTTGTTTAAAAATTATTTTTGCTAAAAACTATATGATAATTTTTTCAATTGAAAGTGAAACGTGGACAAAAAGTTGAAAATTTAAGAAAAAAGTAACTTTTGACATACTATAAAGCAAAAAGAATATTATAAACAATAATAATAAATTATTGAAAATTATATTTGTCAACTTGAATTAAATATTACTTCACTTTAATCAAAAAGTGGACAAAAATAAAAAAATTCCATTAGTAAAAGCAAAAATACCTGGCATTATAACAGATGAAGATAGTTGTAAACAATAATAATTTGCTCATGCTATCGTTTTTGGTGAATTAATTTAAATATTAACTCATTTAAAGTAAAAAGTAGACAAAAAGTTGAAAATGTCAGAAAAAGCCGCAGTTTCGAGCATTGTTTATATATAATGTTATTAGCAATAATGATAAATTGTTCAAACAATTATTTTTGTTAATATTAAATAACTATTAACTAACTTTAATTTTAATTGGATAAAGTGGAACATTTTTGAAATAATCGTGACTTTCTACCTCTATTCTAAGAGAAAATTTCTAAACAAGTAACAAATCGTTTTAAAAATTTATGTTCATATCTACTTAGGTAATATCTACTTATCAGTAAAAATTTGTATTTTGACCAGTAGAAATAATTTGAGTTTGAAAAACCGCAAAAAAATAATAATTAGAGACAAAAACTTGCCAAATTTATTTTTGTACTAATGGGGTTTTATGGGGACCCTATTAAAAAAGCTTATGGGGGCTGATATTTAAAAAGCAATATTTTATTCATATTGTAGCGCTAATTGAGAAAAATAAAAGTTGAGTTTCAACTCGGTTTAGCTAATATTGATGATTCTGAATAAAGTTGACAAAAAACGTATTTTTCCTGATGGAAAATATGTGTTAAACTTCATGGGGCTTGAGCAAACTTTGAAGCCTTTTTTAAGTTTCACAGTTTCTAGTTTCTTGGCCACAAGACATGTGTATGTTAATGATTCCAAGTACCCTATCTCTACCTCTATCTCTCCTTTGGCAAATAGTTGGCACTAATTTACAAACACAACTCGGTACATTGACTATCTGTCAAAGTTGGACTAAGTCTAAGCCACTTATCGAAGGTCCAGAGAGTAGTGACTAAGGTGATTGCTTTGGACTTTCTACATTGCTACCCTAAGACATTTACCTCTAAATGACAAACAATTTTCACATCTTGAAATTTGAGGTTAGTTAATTATATAGATAGTTAGTTATATTATATAGTAGG
>NC_046660.1:54028914-54038061 GCF_010883055.1 Belonocnema kinseyi
GAACTGAACTCTTGATTATCTTAAATTTGCATTTGGAAATTAAAACAGTTAATAATATTCAAATCTCTATTTCCTTGATGAATTAAAAATACTTTTATTCTCTATTCAAAATTGAAGGAAACCACAGAGGGAATAAAATAGACAGCAACCCAATTAACGAAGTTGCTCATGCCTTAATTTGGTAAATTAAAGTTATAAGTGATTAAAATTTCCCACTAAAATTACAATGGGACTTTGCCCTGATAAAGGAACTCTGGAATTACATTTTTTTCTATGAATAACTTTGATGAATAACTTTTATAAAAAATTATTTTCTCATCATCCATACTAAAAGAAAGCATGATTATCATTGATTTATCATTTAATACTAATATTATTATTGAAAAACAACTAGCATCATCATTCGCGCGATACGTGCGTATGTAGTTTTTTAGTTTCAGGCGTAACATAATTTTTAATATAAAAAAAATTTGGACTAATTGTTAATTTTTAAAGTTTATTTGTTTATTTATTTTTAGGGTTATATGAATTAAATTTTTCTAATAAATTTTCGGAAGGGCTATAGAAGGGATGGCTATTAAAGGGCTTCACTGTATTTATATTATCTACCAAAGAGATGCATTTTTTAGGGAAATAAATCCTCTACTAAAACAGAATAATTTTTGACTAGTTAATTTTTATTTTTAAAAAATGCATTTTTTATCAATAGATGCGAATTATTTACAAAATTGTTGACTTTTCCCACAAACAAAAAAATTTTATATTAAAAAGATTTTTCTTTATACCATAAAATACGATTTTTCAACGATATAGTTATACTTTCATCCCAGTAGATAATTTTTTCAAAAAAATTTATGAATCTTTAAACAAAAAATATGAATTTTCAATGAAAAATGTAAATAGTAGCTGATATTTTAATTAAAAATGATTTGAATTCTACCAAAAACTGAATGTTCAAACAAGAAAGAAGAATTTGATGAAACACAGTTCAATTTTCAGCCCAAACATCTACATTTTTAACAAAAATTCAATTTACGAACAAATAGTGAAAGTTACAACCAAATTATTGAACACTTAACCAAAAGTAGTTGATATTGAACGAAGCAGTTGTACTTTGAATAAAAAAGGATGAATTATTGAACAAAAAGATTTATTTCCTAACAATAAAGAAAAATTCCAAACGAAATTGAAAAATCGCAAATCAAAAAAGAATAATTGTTAAACAGCAGTTGCATTTTGTACCAATAAGGATGAACTTTTATCTGGTAAAATTAAATTTTCATCAAAAACACAAATTTTCAACAAAATACAAGAATTCTTAACAAGAAGACATCAATTTTCTATTTAAAATATTAATTTAAAGAAAAAATAGAATGGGAACGTTTTTATATATGAAAATTAATTCTTAAAGTAGTTCAGCAAAATAGTTAAATTTTTGACAAATGAGTTGAATTTTAAGTTTAAAAAATCACTTTTTGAAGAAACAAAATGAATTTTCAACCAGTTGTATTTAACTAAAAATACCATTTCTAAGAAAATAGATGAATCTTTAACCATAATGATCAATATTTAAAAAGCAAGATCTATTTCTACCCATATAGACGAATTGGAAATAAAATACATGTATTTTCTACCAAGTAGTTCATTCTGCTACCTAATTGTTAAAACTTTGAGTCAAAAAAATGAAGTTTCAGGAAAAAGTTAATTTTGTAAAGCATAAATATTAATTTATAAAACAAAGATTAAGATACGATGAAATCGTTGTATTTTTGATAAAATATTTGAATCCTTAACAAAAAAAGATTAATTTTTTAACAAATAATTACATTTTTAACCAAATGTATTTCAATTTAAAATAACATTATTTAATTTCGATCATTAATTTTTAAACCAAAAACGGATAAATTGCATTTTCAGGACAGAAAATTAATTCTCAACAAAAAAGAAAACGTAATTTTAGAAAAATACACAAATTAAATGGATTTTTCAAATAAAGAGAATAATTTTCCATAAAAAAGGCGAGTTTTCAAGTAAATAAATAAATTTTAAATCAAGTGCTTAAATTTTTAAATGAAAAAGATCAATTTTCAACCAAATAGTTGAATTTCTTACTTAAAATATAAATTTCTAATTAAAAATGTAATATTAAAATTTTTCATTTAAAAAAATTAGTTTTCAACCAAATATGAAACAGTTGTTTGACAAAGCAGTTCAATTTTTAATCAGATATGAATTTTCAATGAAAATTTACGTTAAAGTAGGCAGCGATTTTCTACAAAAAAGAGTTTCGTAGCCTGTTACAACGTTATTCATTCATTATAAAATGTAATAATAATAATAATAATGAAAAAAAATTAAAATAAATTCTAAAAAATGTTTTGTAAAATGATTAGCCGATTTTTGTAGCGAAAATCAGTTTTTTGGCTTTCAAGTTCTACGAAAAATTGAAAAATCGAGAGAGAGAAAATACTCCCAGGGTTACTTCAAGAAACATCTCCTTTAACAAAATGCATTTTGATTTTTTGTACTGTTTATATGAAAATTGAGTAAATAAACTCAAACTATCTGTATCGAAAAAAAATGCTGAAAAACACGCCTTTTTTCACCAAATTAACCTTACCTCCCCCCATGCAATCTTTGAAACATTCCTTTCATAATTTCAACCACATTTCAAGAAAAGAATGATTTATTTTTATTTAAAAATCATAATCATTACAACTTACCTGTAATTTTAAATACTAGGGAATTTTTTCTTTGATGTCCGACTTCCAACTTTCTGTTAGTTTCCATTATTAAGTCTCAATTAGACGTGACAGAGGATATAGTTCGCAATGTGAATACTGAAACCGGAAACTGGCATACGTTAAATGGGTCTGTCCCAAATGTTGACACAGAGCATTAGGAGTCTATTGACCTATAAAGTGGAGAAGATATTTGCCCGGCTGGCCAGTTATTTCCTGTTCTAGCACTATGGCTCTTTTGATTATCTGCACCATCACTGGTTTCCTGGCGCTATAGCTGCTGGGATGCTTCAGCGGAAATTGAAGATTCAAGAGACTTCAACTCCTGAGCCTATTCCATTTTTATTTGCTTAAAATTCACATTTTTTCTCCCACAGCAGATTTTTAAATGATTAAAAATGCGATTCACAGGGTGGCCGAAAAACTTCTTTTTCAAAATTCCCTCATTTTCCCCCGATTTTTCTCTGTCCAGTTTTACATTTTTACTGAACATACAAATGTAAGGACTAACATATAATTCTTGTCAGAATATTAGCATAGAATTATCTGTAAATTAAAGAAACAAATTCTAGTTTAAAATTCAGTAATTTCAAATTTCTTTAATTATTAAGCCAAAAAGATGACTTCCGTATCATCAAAATTACATTTTCAATCATAAAGAAACAATTTCCAACAAGAAAGTTAACTTTTGGACAAGAAGATTACTTTTAAAGGATATACTAAAATTTAAAAAAAAATTGAATCTCCAGATAAACGTTTGCATTTTTAAATATTTGGTGGAATTTTCCTCCGCCAAAGATGAATTGTGAAGATTATGGTTCAATTTTTAAATGAAAAGAATAAACTTAAATAAAAAACAGTAGAATTTCCAACCAAACAGTTAAATTCTAAAATTAAAAAATTCAACTGCTGAGAAAACACGAATTTAAAAAAAAGGTAATTTTAAATTAAAAAAGATAAATTTTTAAGTAAGTAGTTAAATTAAAAACAAAAAATTATTGGAATGTTTCATTGACAACCTAGTAGTTTAAATTCGAAGCAAAATCAATAAGATAGTTTAGATTTGAACCCAATGGTGGATTTTTTAATAAAATAATTGAACTTTTAACCAAAGAGTCAAATTTTGTTATGAAAAAAGTTTAAAATTTAATGAAAAACATTGCATTTTTCAGCAAATAGTTGAATTTTTAAACGAAAAAAGATTAGGTTTTAACAACATTCATAAATTTTTAACAAAATTATTAATATTTCGACAAAATATTTGAATTTTTAACAAAATTCATGAATTTAATACCTAGAAAGATACATTTCCAATCAAATATTCGAATTTTCATACAAAAAGGTGACATTGCTACCAAAAAAACTTTCGTTTTCAACCGAAAAATAGAGTTTTCAAATCAACTAGTTGAATGGTTTAGAAAAAAGTTGAAGTTTGAGCCCAAACATGAATTTTCAAAAATGGTCCTTTTGAATGAAGAAAGATAACTTTTAAACCAAATAGTTAAATTCCTGACAAAAAAATTGATTTTGATTAAACGGTTGCATGCACAACAAAATAGATTAAATTTTAACAAAACTAGTGGAATTTTTAATAAAATTTCTCAAATTTTAAGAAAAGAGTTTATTTATTGTAAAATATATCGATAAAATTTAAAAAAATGTAAGTTTATATTTCGAACAAAAAAACAATTTTTCAACTAAAGAGTTGACTATTTCAATAGTTATAAATTTTGCAACCAAAAGGGTGAGTTTTCAAGACGTTAAGATTTTCCAATCAAGAAAGAAAAGTATTATCCAAATCATTCAACTTTCAAGCCGAAACAAGAATTTTCAGTAAAAATTTAAACCCTTAAACCGAAAATATGTTTTTTTAACGAAAAAGTTTATTTTCAAACATAAAATTATACTTTTATCCAAGAAAGATGAAATTTCTACAAAACCGACGAGAAGCAATGAGCTAAAATATTTTTGTTGTAAATAACACAAATTTTAAGATGTGTAAAATTGGAAACAATCGATTTTGTGAACCTGGTCGTTAAATTCCTTGTAAAACTGTAATATCCTGTAGGAATTTAACTCGTCGTATTCCATAAAGTATCGGTAGTTTGATTTTTTTCGCTGTATTGATAAAAGATTTTATGGTTCGAAATGCATCAAATTTAAGAAAGAATTCTACAAAATTGTTTCACAATTTCTGTCTTTCATTAGGAATGAAGGAGATTACTTTGAAGGAGGTTACTTTAATTTAAATTTAGTCCTGATGTATATATTTGATTAATAATCAATTTTTAAATTTTTAAAAAGGTTTTTAATTTTTTTGAATATACAGACAAATGTTGCACATTAAAAAAAGATTTAACCACTTTGACTTGTGAAGCCTGCTAAAGTTAGTCTTGAATTTTTATAATAATTTTCTTCATGTAAAATGATAATGTAGAAACAAATCAGTGTAAAACGAAATTAATTTTCATCGAAGAGCTCTCGTGTTTCAAAAAGTAAATACTAGCTTTTTGAGAACATATATTTTGTTTAGTGGTGAACATTGATAAATTGAGGTATTTAATATTGAGCAAAATGTGAAAAATTTGCACCATCTCTGAGTAGCATTAACTAATTGGTTTAAATCAGAGATCAATACGTCGATTCACTTTATTTTAATTGTTTAAATAATTTTTCATGTTTGAAGTGTAAGTTCGGAATGGAATTCTGCAGCAAAAGCTTTTTCCAATTAAAAAAAAAATACATCAGCTTCAATACGTTGACCTAATTAGTTCGTGCAACTCAAAGCAGGTGTACATTTGGACTAACAAAAATAGGTTAAACACATTACATTCATCATTAAGAACTTTATTTCGCTCGAATAGCAGAAATAAGAAGTTAAATTTATATGAAAATTGGCCATATTCTGCCAATTAGTGGATCAGTAGTACAAGTCATTGAGTATGCATCCAATTAGTTGTGAGGGTTAGCAGTATAAACCGGAACAGAGTCAGCCATTTCAAGCCGTAGTATAGGTGAACATTTAGTTTGCCAGTCGGATGATAAGTAGTATGTTCAGCAATTTCTGATCGGGGGAAGTAGAGTGTAAATGGGGGGAAAACAGTTATACAGACAAGTGTAACCGACGAATGATAAAAAATTTTAAAGAATTAAGGCACCTCTAGTAGTATATGTCAAAGTAAAGTCGGCCATGGATGGTATACATCACATGAGTTAACCGCAATGGGTCAGCAGCATAGATCATAATATAGTCAGTAAAAGAAGGTGAGTAGTATAGGTGGATGTAGAGTAAGCCATTAAGGAGTAGAAGTGAAGGTCAGTGTTTAGTCAGACATATATAAGGCGGTAGGATAGTTATTATATAGAAACTGGGATGATAAGAGAAAGTCCAGTAGTTCAGGGTTACATCAAACAGACATAGAATTAAGTAGTAGCGCTAGAAGACTCTTTGTTTAGTAAATAGTGGTAAGTACCACTGTTCATTCAGCCGTTTGATGAGCAGTAATTTATTTGCTAGTGAGGGCTAGGTCCATGAGAGAAGCTCCAGTAGTATAAGTCAACGCGAAGTAAGTCATCCAAATAAGTAGTATAGATTCATTTATAGTCAGGCCCTTAAGTTATAGTAGTATAGGTTAGCGTATATTCTGTCAGTCGGATGTTCACTGGTTTATCCAGCAAATTTGTAAGGGATTTTATTAGAATATATCAATGATAATTCAGATAGAATGAAACAGTTATATAGATGCTCGTAAAAATAAGTAGCATAGATCAACGCATAACCGCTTAGAAAAGTAGTGCAGTTGACTTATTTGGCAGAAATTTATAAATAGTAGTACAGGTAACTATTTAGCCAGCCATGTAACAAGATTAGTGTAGATTACAGTTCAATCAGCCACTTCTGTGGGCAGTTTATACAAATAAGTAGTATAACTCGACGTGTAGTTACACTTTTAAGTAGTACAGGTCAATTTCTAGTAAGTGAAAAGCTATTTTTATTATATTGAACTGAATTATTGATAATCTACTCAAAACTTACTTATATATCAATGAATAATTTATTATTATACTAGATCATTATTCTGCAGTCTGAAATTTATGGGCCAGTAGTTCAGTTACAATAAGCGGACTTGGTTGATAAGAGAAGGTCCAGTAGTATAACTAATAGTAGTATATGTCGCTGTTCAGACATTCAGAAACAGTAATAGATGTTATTGCTAGCTTAGCTACTTTTATGAGGCAGTTAATACAAATAGGTAGTATAATTTGCCACCAGCACTTTAAGTTGTATATATCAAAATTTAGTCAGGACAATTTTTTGTATTATATTATATTGAAGTATTTAGAATCAGTTAAAAAATGAATTTTATCAGAGGTTTATATTTTTCAGATTGTTCAGTCTTGTACAGTCCATCATGAAAATAAGTAGTACAGATGAGCGCACACTTAGCAGCTTAGAAAAGTTATTAGTCAGAAAAACGTATAAGTCAGAACAAACTCATTAGCCAGAAATATATAAGTAGTAGTACAGGTAATTACTTAGTCAGCCATGTAGCGAGATTAGTATAGGTTACAGTTTAGTCAAAAACTTTTGTGGACAGTTCATAAAAAAGTAGTATAAGTTGCCTTAATGCCAGCCATTTAAGTAGTACAGCTCAATTTCTGGTGAGTGAGCAGTTTTTCTTATTATGTTAAATTAAATTAATGAGAATTTACTAAAAATTTATTAATAAAATAATGATCAGTCATTTATTATTATACTAAATCATTCTTGTGCAGTCTGACATTTATGGGGCATTAGTTTAGTTACAATTTGCAGGCTAGGTTTATTAGAGAAGGTTTGTAAGCCAGGTTCCAGTTTTAGATACTTTCTTTTTTAAATGAATGCAGTACGTAAAACATGAAAATTCAATTTCACCAAACTGTAACAGTTAATGGAATTAATGACTGCAGAATTTTTGGTAGATTCGGTGTTCAGGAACACGGTGAAATAAAGTGAGAGAATCAAGGGGGAAGAACGAAACGGAAAAGGAGTTGGAAAATGAACGGGCTGAGGAAACGAGTCACCGCATTGCACCACACTTTCCAACCACATCGATCAAGAAATCACAGAACATAAGGAGAGAAGAACAACCGCAAGTTCGTGACAATTTTTCTTTGTCCGTTGCAGTTCTTAGTAGAGCTTAATGTCCCTACGATTCATCGTTTTCCAATCCGAGGATTTGAAGCAATCCTGCAAACTTTTAAAGATCAAAAATTAAACAAAATAGGATTTAAATTTTCGTTGCTAGCTAACTCTTTCTCTCTTTTTAATAAATTGTTAAATAAAAAAGGAACGAAAATCAAACCTACTCATGAACTTGGCGAACTTGCAATTTTATGTGAGAAATATTCCAATAGAAAAAGTGCTCAAGTTTATTTCAAGGTTTTTTTTATCATCCTTTAAAGATGTAAATCAGAAAATCGACATTAAAAAACAATTACCAAACAGAATTTCCTAAAGATTCAAGTAAAGAAATTAATATTTATAAGAATCAAAACCACAAGACAGTTTTTTATTTCGGTTATGACGTGATTTTCACATTCATAGCAAAGTAATTTCTAACTGAAATGTCTATTTCCTGGTTTGAGTCTTCAAGTAAAGTTGAAAGAACCCTTGAAATAAGTTTAACGACATCATCTGCTAGCGGAAGTTTCCCAAGATTATTAGAGACTGACTTCCAGCCTCAAAAGTTTAATCATAAAAACTTCCGTGGACTTAGTTATTAGAAAATGTCAAAATTTTTAATTAAATGTTTAAGGGATGTTGAAACAACTAAAAAAACAAATGGTTTCAATATTACGGGAAGGCGACGCTTCCTTCACTAATTTGATGTTCAATTTTCCTATAAAAAACAGATTAAACAAAGAATGGAATAGTGAAATTTTGAGATACAAATGATTTAATTTTTAACAATATACTTCCATTTGCAACAAAAGAAATAAGTTTTGTGTTAAAAAATTAATTTTTGACAAAAAACGCGATTTTTTCAATAAAATAATTGAATTTTTAGACATAGAGATGAATGTTGAACCAAAGTAATGAACCTTCAACCAAAAAATGACTTTCCAGCAAAGTAGTATAAGTTTGATTAAAAGTAGATGAATTACTTACGAAAAATTAAATAGTTTATATTCCTACCTATAAGGATTTCAATATCAAACAAAATACAGTAGAATTTACACAAAAATGGCGAATTTCAAATGATATACTTAATTTTTAATTAAAAAAATTAATGATATAAAAAAATTTTAATAAAATAGTTCGATTTTTTTTTTAAAAGAAATTAATGTTTCGAATACAAAACGAAATTTTCAACAAAAATGAAACAGTTTAATTTTCAGGGAAAAAATAATTTTTAACCCAAAA
>NC_046660.1:54038161-54039790 GCF_010883055.1 Belonocnema kinseyi
AAAATTTAAAGAGTCTTCTACATTGTTAAAAGTTTGAACAAATTCATTAATTTTGTCAGTAGAAATTATAGCAAAAATGTCATCGACATATCTTTTATATATTAAAGATTTGAATTTTAAATTTTTAAGGGCTCTACTTTCGACATCTTCTAATACTAAATTGGAAATGATCGGAGATAAGGGAGAACCCATAGAACAACCAAAAACTTGTTTATAGTATTTGTTATTGAATGCAAAAATAGTGTTATTAAAAACAGTTCTTATTGCCACTAGAATTTCATTTTTTGAAATTTTTGTAAGATTTTTATTGAGATTTATTTTTTCTTCAACAACATCCAAGGCTAAATCTAAAGGTATATTGTCGAACATGGAAACAACATCTAGTGAAATCATGGAATAAGAATTTGTAATTTTTTGATTTTTTAGACAGTTTTTGAAGTCCCAACTATCTTTAACAAATGAATCAGTTTTTCCTGATACTGGTTTTAAAATTCTGGATAAGTATGAAGCTATGTCAAAAACATAATAAACGACTACATTTAAAAACTTAAGCTGAGACAAACAGAAGATGAAGATTTTGTTTTAGTTCACAAAGCACAGGTAAAATAACCGAAAAGTTGATTAATAATATAGAATTAATGTTTAGAACGCCAAAAGTGTTAATTTGAAAAATTGTATTCAATAAAAAAAGTATTGATGATAATTATTTATGTCTCTTAGTTTGCAAGCTAGCACAAATGTTAAAACATTTTTTGTGTAAAAATTTATTGCTAAAGCTTACGTTTAGAATTTATATTTTTTCTCGTTAATATTTGAATAATCAAAATCGGAAAAATTTCTAGCAGTTCATTTATGTTTCAAAGCACCATTTCCTTTATTTCTAAATAATCTCCTTTGTACTCAGCTGCCTCTAATCTCCTGCAGGTTTCTTCAAGGTAAACTTTATTTACATTTTTTATAATCTTTTATCAGTGCAAATAAAAATTAATCACGAAGACTGGCGTCATTTGTAAGTCCTATAATTTCTCAATTAAGTATTTTATAAGGTTGTGAAATAGACTTGAAACTGGTGCTTGACGTCAGCTTGTAGGAAGAGAAGCATTTACGATCCCTTTCTATTTCCTGGCATACGAGAACACAACGCTTCAGCCTCGTAAAAAGACTCCTTAATACTATTTAATGAAGTACGTGAAGGGGCTCACTAACTGTAAACGTATAGCAGTATTTCCCAAGATTCAGGTTTCATACCTCAGAAATTGCGGCCTTAGTGCTTTTCGGAAAGGGAGTGACATGGACATCGAGTGGCCAAAAGTAGGTTGATAGTGCCCTATTCAAATGGTCTTCGCATAGAAAAGCTGCATATTTTATTAAAGATCTCTACAAGCTGAAACTGCGCTCGATTAAACTTGGCGTTTCAAAAGTAAAGGGATACATTTCCGACATTTCAAGATCAGGACGAACCCTTCATATTGGAAATCACTTCACCGAGAAACTTTTCAACTTGAAACTTTAAAAATTCGATTTGGAACCCTACCAGGTGTATACATATGAAACCGGTATTTTTTCAAGAAAAAAACACATTTATTTCAAGAGAATGATAACAAATATTTTATTCAAAGTATGCGCCCT
>NC_046660.1:54039890-54052762 GCF_010883055.1 Belonocnema kinseyi
TAATTTTTTTAAACAAATAGTGATTATGAAATGATATTTTTCGATTGGAAAATGGAAAAACACTGACTCAAATATGGATTTAATATTTATCAACAAAAAAATGTTATTATGACCCAAATTGTAAGTACATTGTTAAAACAAATTTTCGATTACTTTTTAAAAAAATTTGACTTTTAAAATATTTATTTATTAATTACCATTATATTATTAATTTTAGAATACACAAAATGTTTTAAACCTGAAGAAGGCACAAAAATGTGGCCGAAACGTTGTTATAAACTAATTTTATTAATAAATGATCGTATGACCGAAGATTTAAAATTGAAATTTTAATTTCAATGTTTATTACTCTATTTGATGGACGATCGATGAAAATTCCTCGTTGTTGGTTACACCTTCAACTATACTTTTAAATTTAATCTTTTTGTGTGAACGATTTCAGGTTGAATGTTACTGTTTCTGAATGACAATTACATTTTTTTTCTTCTTTTTAATATAAAGTATTATATTTTAGAATGAGAATTAATCATTTTTGTTGAAAATTGAGTATGGAAAGTTTTCACTTGAAAGTTGAACTAATAATCTTTTTCTTAAAACTTTTGATTCTTAATCTTATTAATCTTTTTGAATAACAATGAAACTGGTTCCTTAAAAAATATTTCTTTTTCAGTTAAACATCAACCACAAATTTAATATTCCTTTTTTGGCTGAAAAGTAATCATCTATAGTTTAAAATTGTGTGTTTTATTGAAAACGAAACTTTTTATTCAAAATTCAAGATTTTGGGTAAAAAATTAACTTCTTTGGTTAAAAATACAATTGTTTGGTAGAAGATTATTTTGTTTATGTTGAAGATTAAAATATTTTGTTGACAATGAGTTCTTTTTTAATTAAAAGTTAGTTTCTGAAAAGGTAAATTTAGCTTTATCATTTTTCGTTAGAAATAATCGTTTTTAATTTGCGAATTATCTAATTAGTTTAAGATGAAGTTTTTTTATGAAAATTTATATTTAAAGCTTGAAAATTCGCCATTTTTAACGACAGTTTTTCTTTTCGGCATCCAATTCATCTCTTTCCTAGACAATTTTTCTTTTTTAGTAAAAAGTAAAACTACTTGATTTAAATTTATTTTTCTTGGGCAAAGAATACAAGTTTTTTGTTAAAATTTATTTTTTCGTTTAAAATTCATTTTTTCGGCAGGAAATTTATCTTTTTCAACTAAAAATAAGACTGTGTAGTTCCAAAATAATTTTTGATGTGTCTAGAATTTATCTATCTTATTGGAAATTCGCCTTTTTTTGTTAAATTCAAAATTTTTTCTGATGGACGATTTAAATAATTTTTTATTTGAAACATCATCAAACTATCATATTTTTCGTTAGAAATAAATATTTGGATTAAAAACTCAACGAATTGATTGAAAATTGAAATTCTTTTTAAAAATTAATTTTGCTTTTCGAAAATTCGTAATTTTTGCTCAAAAATTCAATTATGTTGTTAAAAATTTAATTATTTTGCTACAAACTGAACTGTTTTGAAACAAATTTTTCTTCTTGGCTTAAAAATTAAACTATTTTGTTGAAAAGTGATTTGCTCTAAAGATCTTGTTCTTAAAGATTTTTTAAAAGAAAACTTAACTCAAAATGTCTCAACTTATAATTTAAGTAATCTATTTTCGGCTGAAAATTAAAAGTTTTCGAATAAAAATTCAACGATGAAATTTTGTAGCCAAAATTAATGTTTTTTCTTTGAAAATGCAACTGCTTATTTGAAAGTAGAATCACTTTGTTAAAAAATAATTTTATTTGTTCCAATACATCTCTTTGATTAAAGATTAAACTAGTTTGTCTAAAAATTCTCCTTTTAGTTTAAAATCAATTTCTTGAATTGCAAATTGTATTATTCCACTTTTAGTTGAAAATTGTGCTTTTGTAGTTTAAAATTAAAATTTTCATTATGAAATGAACATTTTTGTTAAAAATTTCTATTTTGGAGTGGAAAATAAACTTTTCCTCGCGAAATTCATATTTTGACCTTGAAAATTCAACTGTTTGGGGAAAATTATTCTTTTTGATTCAATAGTAAAGTTTTGTATAGTATTCGCCTATTTAGCATTGAAACTCAACAATTCGGTAAAAATGGGTGAAATTTGATCTTTTTTAGCTAAAATGCAACTCTTGTGTTAAAAATCAATCTTTTTTGTTGGGGCATATGAATTTTGTTGAAAATCCGTTCTTTATTTGGTTAAAAGAAAAGACTCTTAAACATTCAAAGGTATTGCAAAAAATTCATCTTTTTTAGCTTAAAAATTTAACAGTTTTTTTGAAAAGTCGTCTTTTGTGTATGAAAATTCTATTTATTTGGTAGAAAATTCAAATTTCTGGTTTGAAATTTTAAGTGTTACAAATGAAAAATTAGAATTTTTGTTTTGGTTGAAATATCAACTATTTCATTTTTGGTTGCGAATTAACAATTAGTGTTTAAAACTTCAAATTTTTGGCTGAAAGTTAAAAATCTTTGTTGTAAATTTGTTTTTCGTTGTTGTTGGAGATTCATAATTTTAATAAAAAATTGGTAATTTATTGTTAAAATAATTAAAAAGTCATCTTTTTTTATTTGACATTAAAGTTTTTTGTTGAACATTCGTCTTTTTGGATGGAAAATTCATCCTTTTGTATGGAAATTCAAATGCTTATTTTAGTTGAAAATCAATTTCTTGAACTAATGAAATAAAGTATTATTTTATTTTAAGAATTTATTTACCATTTTTCGCGAACAACCTCCATATTCTGCTTTTTTCAATTGCTGGGCGGTGAAGTCTGTTAAAATATAATGTTGGTACATTTTGAGTTATATTTTAGGTGTTAATCAAATGAAATAGAAAAAAATTGAGTTTAAGATTTGCGTGATGATCTGACTTACATTTAAACTCCGATTGATTTTTAATTTGTTACAATTGTTTTATAGGCTTCTCTTTTATACTCTATACTTAGGTTTTAAACACAAGACGTAAAACGAAGAAACCAGCCTTAGGACCAAAAAATCGATTTTTCAGTTTTTATTGATTCTGATTAACAGAGATTTCTCCTTTTTAATAAAAATTCCCCATTTAACCACGATTAAAATTGAATTTCTGGAGGTCAAAGTTTGGAGGTAATTTTTTTTCGAATTAGGCTGGGTTTTTTTCAAACTCATGTTCGACCCTAAAGCTGATTTCTTCGTTCCACGTCACATAAACAATTTATCTTATTTTAGCTCCCACAAACACACGAAGTCAAGTTGAAAAATATAATTTTTTGGACACTTTTATTTATTTTTGGAATAATATTTTTGTATTTAGATTGATTTACTCTTTTTTCCAAATATTATTTACAATGTCAATTTTAATTCTTGTTAATCAATTTTTATTAAGAATATGACTGGTATTAAACTGAGATTAAGAAAAGTAAATCTTGTAGCAAGTGACCACAATTCTTCAAACGAATGCCTCCATAGTTATCGATAAATTGTTTGTACATGAGCTTTATTAATGTCCTTTTTCTATTTGCGTTTCAGATTATGCAATCCGTCTTCAATAGAATCCTGTTATTTTCGTTCGACTGTAAATATTTTTGTTCAAAGCCATTCATTTAGTACTAATGACTCAATGCAAGCTTTATCAACCAGATGGTTTGTTTTGAAAATGTCATTTCCCATTTTCGAAACAATATTTATTGTCCCAATAAAAAAAAATATATATTTTAGAGCTTTGTTCTCATACATTTAAATTCAAATCAAAAAGTTTACTAGTTTAATTAATTTTAGAAGGACAAAAAATTATTTTCGAATATAAATACGTACACTGCCCTATGTTGTACTTCTTGATTCAAAAAATGAAGGAAAAGAAAATTTTTAATTGGATATAATTTTTTGTGCTTTTATATTCTCATCAGAGAAGGTATTAGATTTGCGTAAAACTGGACGTTTTTATCAAATTTCCATGTTCTGAGATCTTCTGAATCCGGAAAAATAAATCTTTTTTTTTGAATAGGATGCGTAGTTTCGGTTTTATTTGCAGAAAATCATATTAAAAATATAAAAATAAAATTTTCGCATAAAAGACCCGAGGTCAACAAAAAAATTGACCAAGAAAAATTGTAAGCCCAAATGAAATCTCTACATTTGCTATGAACATTTTTCGGATGAAAAGCCAAGTTTTTGTTAATGTTATAATCGTAAAAAATGACATTAAAAATCAAAAATAAGTTATTTAAAAAAATTAAACCACGTTCGACAAAAATGTCATGGACGAAAATTGTTCGTCCAAAAAGGGTCTATACATTTTTCATTAATCATTTATAGAAAGAACGAGTAGATTTTTTCTTCTAATCGTAAAAAAATAGATTGAAAATACGTCTGTTTTGATACAAATGTATATTTTGAACTATTATATATATATATTGAAATGATATACATTTTTCAGGGTAGCTAAGAATAAATTATAATGTAAAATATTAAACAAATATTAAACTAATCATAATAAATAAAATTTGTACTTTACTTTGCAATAGCTGAATAAGCAATCCCAGTCAGAGGTACAGGAATAAATGAAAGAGAGCGTTCACATATTACGTAATTCCTGCACCATCAATTTGGTATATCGAAATTTTCAAATAAATAATTTTACATCATCATGAAATTTATTGCTGAATGTTTTTAAACCTTATTGACATAATGAAACGTTACGATTGAATTGTGGGGAAAACTAATTATTAATTTAGTTTTTAAAATAATTTTTAAAGATTTTAAGATAAAATTCTTTTTAGATTTTTGGGAAAATTTTAGATGGCTTAGGTTTAATTTAAAAGAATATTTTTAGATTTTCAAGATTTTAAAATTTATGGACAAATAATATAGAAGATGATGATAATTTTTTTAATATTTCAGGATTTAAAAAATGTTTAGACAAAATCTAATGTTCAGGACGTCAAGGGAATGAAGAAAATATTTTCAAGATTCATGGCAAAATGTCAAATGATTTTTTTTACTGGATTCTAACAGAAAATTGAAAAAGGTTACAAAACTCTCAAAATTATTTCTTAAAATTTTTAAAAAGAGTGTTATAGATTTTTAAGCAAAATTTTACTATAATACATGATTTTCGAACAAATTTGAGTAACTTTAAGAGACACTTAGGAGTTCTTAAATTATTTAAAAACATAAAAAACTTGTGATATATTTTTGGAATTTTTTAAGGTTTTGAGAAAATAAACAATATTATTTAGATTCATAGAAAACTAAAATAATTTTTTGTTAAGAAATCAATTTTAAGAAAATATAAAAAGATATTTCTGAGGATTTCTAAGAATCTGACAGATTTAAAGATAAGTTTCCTAATTTTGCAGAATTAAAAAAATGGAATGAAAAATGTAAACATTTTAAAGTTAGTAAAAGGTTTAAAAATGGTGAAAGAATTTAAAAAATAATCTTCGTATTTGTTTTAAGTATTCGTTCTATGTAAAGAAACACATTTCCTTAAAATTCGTAGGAAAATTTTAAAGATTTAAAGGCAATTTTTTAACATTGTGAGTGATTTTTTAAAAGTTTAAAAAAAATTGAATCAGCTGGAAATATTTTCAGGAATTTAAGACGGTTTAAATAAATTTCAAATAATTCAAAACATTTAAGAATTTCCGAAAATTTATCAAATACTTTTTTATTTCTTCGAAACTTCTAGAACATCTAAATATATTTTGAAATGAATAAAATATTTCTTGATATTTTATAAAATCTTGTAAAATCCAGAACATGTTCTTTTTAATCTTCTAGATTATTTGTTGATACATGTGAAATATTCAAAAAACTGTTCTGATTTTTTCAGGAAACTTATCACATTTATATTTATATAAGATAAAAGCATACTGATAATAGTTTTAATATTTTTGAGCCTAAAAAAGATTTGTTAAGTATTCGTAGCGGTACATCAGAATATTGTTTTATTAATTTCCATTAAGTAATTTATCTTTAAAAAGCCTTTTTTATTTAGAAAACATTCCATTATATTTCTTAATATAGTACAAAAATGTGACATAATTAAGGTGAGGGGGGGGGGCATCCAAAGGATATTTTACGGTGCCGAAGGTGCTTTGACAAAAGAGAATTCACAATCATCAAAATAGAGTTGTCGATCCTTTGACGTTTAATTTTAAACGGTATGTGCATAATTATAGAGGAAGTACAATGACACATTTTTAGAAAATTATTATTAGTATTATTGCATACCTGAAATTCAATCAAATCTTTCATTAAAGAAATGTCGGTTATCAGAGGAAACACAGTTCTGCCGACTCAGTAGAGATATTACGTGAGCACGAAATAGGGGCATTTTGTAAAGCAGCTTATTGCATCGATCGGGAAAGCACAGGTATTCAGATAGAACTAGCTTGGTGGTGTAAATTGGAAAAGAATTTTTCTCTGAACTATAAAAACGGCTGTTTCTCGCAGATATTTAATGTGCTAAGCAGTTCAATCTTCATACAAGAAAAAAGTTGAATTGAACCGAAAGAAACGAATTTTCTAGAAAATAATGCATCATTAATTAAATACGATCAATTCTTAAGGACAGTCTAATTTTTATCAAAAAAATAGGAAATTTCGATTCAAGCCGATAAATTGTGAACATTAAAGACGACTTAAAAAAAGTTAAACTGTCAAAGAAAAAATATTTCCGATGATTTTTCAAGAAAAAGTTTATTTTCCACCAAAATAGTGGAATTTTCAACTCAGAAAGATAAATTTTTAAGAAAAAAGTTGAATATTTAAACAAATTATACCATTTTTAACCAAAAAGATGATGCCTAGAAGGTAGCAACTGCAAAAAAAAAGATATAGCAATACGAATTACTAAGAAGTATATGATATCAGAATGAACGCACAACTTCATTTTTTAAATTCCCTAATTGTTCTCTGACCAAGTTTTCATTTTTCGTGACCATCAATATTTTAATATCAGAATATTAAACTTTCTAAAATTAAAATTAAAATTTCTTAAAATTACACTTCGGCTAATCTAATATGACGAATTAAACATTCGATAGGGTCTCAATTTTGCGGAAATTAATAATATAAAGTGAATCAACAAAATGAAAAATTGAACTCTCAAGCTTAAAAGTTAAAATATTTTTATTTGAAAAATTTAAAAATGTTCTAATTCTAATGATTTACAATTTATATTTCTACAATTTTAAAGACATTAAAAATAAGAAAGTTTTGTGATTTTTAACGTTTTTTTAAAACAATAGCTCAACTTTGAAGATTTTTGATATAAAAAGTTTTAATTTTTAAGAATTATAACTAGAGACTTATTAATTATAACTGTTTATAGTTTAAAGCTACATAATTTTAAAAAGTTTTTTGGAACATGTTGTAAAATTTTGAAGACCTGAAATGAAATATTCGTCAATTTTAAATATCTTTAATTGAAGACTCTTTAATATTTAAACTGTATAATAGAAAATGAGGCAATTTTGAATGCTTTTTGGAATAGTTCCATTTTGGCAATTTTTAAATAAAAAAAAATTGTGAAGATTTGAAAATAAAAATGATTTAATTTTTAAAGTATATAAATAAAAATGCTTATATTTTTCAAGAGTTTTTGAGTATGCATTTCAGAAATTAAAGAAATTTCGAATGTAAATAATCAAAATTATAGAGTTTAGAATTATAAATCTTCAAAATTGTCTAATTTTTAATTGTTAATTCAATCATTTAAATTTACAAATTTTATTATATATAATATTATCATATTATAATATTATGGTAGAACTATAGATTTTAAAATTATTTAATTGTCACTATTTAAATTTTAAAGTTATGTAATTTGAAAAGCGTTTTGTAATAGTTAAATTTTGAATATTTACTATTCAAAATTTTAAAACTCTATCGATTTTTATTTAAAAATTATTCAATTTCTGAGATTTAGAACTTAAATTAAATTGATTTGGAATATTTATCGTTGGATTTGAGGTAGTTTTGACCGATTTTCGAATACGTAATTCGATTTTGAAGATGAAAAAATAAGAGTTCTTAAGTTTTGACAAGAGTTAAGTATTTTTCATTATAAATCTTTCAAATTGAAGTAATATGAAATGTAAAACAGCAGAATTACAGAAGTTTATATCTTAAAACTTAAAATGTGTATAATTTTAAATTTTAAATTTGTAAGATTTAAAATTATGTAATTTTAAATATTCATAATTCAAAATACTACAATTTTCAATTGTTAAAAAAAATTCTTTAATGTTGAAAACAGAATAAAAAATTATGTAATTTTTCCGATTGATACTTCAGCTCCTTTTTTGGAAAGATTTAATTATGAAGATTTAAACTTAACAAACAATCAATTGTGAAGATCGAAAATTAAAATAAATTCAATTTAAAATTCGAATAAAATATAATAAATTCTTGAATTTCGCTGAGAGGTAACAGTTTGAAGTTTTAAATTTTCCAAATTAAATAAATTTCTGATGTAAATCTTCAAAATTATATAAATTTTCTTCGCAAAACTTAAAACTTGCACAATTATTAATTAAAGATTTGGAAAGTTAAAAATTTGTTGGAATAGTTCAATTTTGAAGATTCATATTTTAAAATTCTTCAATTTTCAAGATTTTCAATTTAAAAATCTTCGAATTTTAAGATTTACAATTGCAATTTTTTTAATTTGAACTGTTTGCAATTCCAATTAATATAATTTTGAACCTCTTTTTTAATACGTCTTTCAATTTGTTGACGAGATTTATTGTAACCGTTTCATAAAGTGTAAGTTGAAGGTGTCTCTCAGAATCGATATGGATTTACGATGTTTTTCTGTCGTAGCAAGTTGGCAAAACTTTCTTAAAACGGCGACAGAGGAAACATTAGTACGAAATTTATTATTTCACCAGGCTGACACTGAATTCCAGACGGTATCTGTAAATTTGCACTGTCGAAGTTAATAACCCGCAACTGCGAATCTACAAGCGGATAGCTGTGAAATAGAAATTTGATTGCTTTCTTCTTTAATTCAATTTCGCAGTACGTCACTTCAACATCGAGGCGCACTCGCAATTGATTTCATCAGAAAAATGGCTCTCTGAATCAAAAGTTCTGCTGCCTCAGATTTATGAGGTGTAACTAGACTCCTGCGAGATGATTTATAAAAACTGAAAATCTGCTCAGTATCAGATTATCAATTTGGATTGGAGAGCGTTGCATTTTAATTAATACGTGGAATAAAATAGAGTCTAATCTGGATTCAGTGATTCTGGATTTAGCGTTTCTGAGAATTGATGCTGAGTCATGGAGATGGGTGAGAGGAGCTGTAGGGGAATGCGCGGTGTTGACTCATGCTTGGCAAACCCAGATTTGACTTTCCTTCACTTTTTTATTCATCACAAGAAGACGGAGAAAAATTATAAAAATAGTAATATTTAAATGATTGCAAAAGATCATTTATAATCATTTTTAAATTCATTCATTCACATTGTACAACTGTCACTATGGCAGTTTATTGCGGTGCACGTCAGTTTTGACATTATGTTTGACTTTTAGTGTGCAACGTGAAGTTGCTCCGCATGCATTGAAATGCTTTTTAAATGATTTTCGAATTATACTAGATTAAATCTATCATATTTGTGGCAAATAGATCACTGAAGCTATTTTATTGCATATATCGTTAGTGGGCCAAAAATCAGTTCTTGCTTTTTTTTTAACCTGAAGAAAAATATTTTTACGGTCCAAAAGATTGAAAAATTGTAGAGCAGGAAAAAACCTTTAAAAAAACAACAGATTTTTTCTTGCGATGGACCTAATCAAATTCAAAAACATATTCAGTTTTATCAAAACGAATAGGTGGGGGAGGGGTTAGATTTTTTGGTTTTACATAGGCTATTCAATTGGAAAATTCAAATTGAAAAATGCCAGTAAAAATATAAGCGAATCTTTAGTTTTATAATTATAAATTCTGTAGTTGCGATGATTTATATTCTTTTCAATCTAAAAGATACAGAATTGAAAACTTGACTTTTGATTAGTGTGATTAATAATCATAAAAGAAATATTAAAACAGCAATAGCGACTTTCATGCAATTTTTTATTTAGTTTTAACCGATTATATTTCTCTGTATATAAATTACTTCTATTTAAAAATTTTATCTAATCGCCGCTGAAATTAGAAGCGAAAAATAAATTGATAAGAACAAAAAATGTAAAAAAATCAATTGGCCCTCATTTAAAAATGTGTTTTTTTTTATTATTTCAACAACATTTTACTTTAATTTTAAATATTTCATTAATTTTCAAGTTATTTTTATTTGAATGAAAAAAAATCATACACTATGATTCATTTTGAAGATATCTACAATTAAAAATTGACCAACTTGCTTGTTTTTTAAATGTTTATAATTTCAAATAATAAAATTTTGAACGATTTTTCTTTCTAATGAGTATATTTGCAGATTTGAAATAACAGATTATATGATTTTAAAAGTTTAACATTAAAAAAGATGTAATTTTGAATGCAATTTAATTATTTGGATGAAATGTCATTTTGAATTAATTCAATTTTATTGTCCGAAATTGAAGGTAAAGTTCGTTAGCTAGCTTCTTTTATGTCCATGTATTTTTTCATGCAGGCTCTCGTGTTTCTGTGGCTTCTTATGTCTCTTCTAAGTAGGGTCTCAGTCACACATTCTAACTATTCTTTCCGCGGTCTACCTCTAGGCACGATGTCATTTACTTTACCTTGATACACTTGTTTCGTTAGTCGTTCATTTGCCATTCTCTCAACATGTCCGAATAATCTTAACCGATTTCTTTCCCATGTGTCTACTAGCGTCTTTTCTGCACCACATTCTTTTAGAATTATCTCGTTACTTACTTTGTCAATCAGGGTTTTCCCGCATATTATGCGCACGAATCTCATATCAATTGCGTTAATTTTACTCTTCTCTTTTTCTTGATAAGTCCATGTCTCGCTACCGTATAGTACAGTCGGTACAAATATAGAATTATGTATTGCCATTTTAGCATTATTTGATATATTTTTACTTCTGATAAGGGGACCTGCTCTACCAATAACCTTCTTACCTTCATTTATTCGTCTATCTAATTCCTCATCTATCTTCCCGTCCCTAGTAAATAAGCTAACAAGATATACGAACTTATCAACTTGTTCAATTCTCTCATCATTTAAAAAAATATTGCATAGTGTTTTCGCACTCTTTCCTTCGAACACCATAGTTTTTGTTTTATTTGCGTTAATTTTGAGGCCCATGCTCTTCATGCTTGCATCTAATTTATTCAACATTCTTTGTAGGTCTTCGATAGACTCTGCCATAACAACCTTATCATCTGCGAACGCTAACCCTCGTACCCTTACTGTTTCGAGGTCCACACCCTCTTCGTCGAAGAGAGCCATTCTTAAACACTTGTCCATAAATAATATAAATAACCATGAAGACATAACGCATCCTTGTCTAACTCCTTGAATAACATCGAAACAGTCACTCAGTTTCCCATTTACTCTCACACACGCTTTGCTACCTGTATATATTGTTTTTATAGCTTGTAGGATCCATCCATTTACTCCAAACTCTTTCAGGACTTCCCAAAGTTTACTTCTATCTACCTTGTCAAAAGCTTTTTCTAGGTCAACAAATGCACAGAAAACTTTTTTTCCTACTCTCAAAGTTTTTTCTGTTGTTTGCCTTAAGCTAAATATTTGATCCGTACATGACCTTCCTGGCATAAACCCACTTTGGACTTTCCAAATCTTTGCTTCTGTTATTTTCATTACCCTACGAATAAGTATTTTTGAATATATTTTACTTACGGTGCTTAATAAGCTAATCCCTCTGTAATTATTGCACTCGCTTTTATCTCCCTTTCTCTTGTATATGGGTACGATAATAGCTTCTTTCCAATCGTCTGGGATGTCTGCCATCTCGAAACATAAATTTATCAATTCGCACAGTCTATGTGGTATGCACGCGCCACCGTGTTTAAGCATTTCAGCATTAATACCGTTTACCCCGGCAGCCTTACCTTTTTCAAGTTCTTAGTTATATCCCTAACCTCAGTGACACAGACTTTTTCAATTGAGTTTTCCATCGCATCGTGTTCAACATCGCAATTGTGGTGTCCTATCGCTTCATCTCCGAATTGTCTCCTGAAATAGTCTCTGAAAGCCTCTAATATTCCGTCTGCATCATATACCATTTCCCCCCTACTATTTCTCATGTTGACAATTTCTGTAATTTTGTTTCCTTTCATTTTTTTATAAAGTAGTTTCCTGCTTCCTTCAAAGTCGTTTTTTATTTTTATCTCTTTTTCTGCTCTAATTGTATCTTTACTTTCTTTAACTAATCGTTTAAGTATCCTGTTTTCACGTCTATAATCATTTCTACGTCTACTTATTTCCTCCTTGCTAAGACCTGCGATGTTCAAAGTTCTCTTGTACGCTTCTCTTTTTGCTTTTTGTGCAGCCTGAATTTCATCATTCCACCCAGCATCACCAGAGATTCTTCCGACAACTGCGGTACCACACACTTCGATCGTGCATCTAACGAGGATATCCCGTAACATTGTCCATACGCCCTCTAAGTCTTTGATTTTTATACGGTCCTCCCATGTTGCCCTATCTATGCTTTCGATTATCTTATTTTGGAAATCTATTCTCACATCCGGTTTCTGTAGGTTCTCAATTTTGATTCGCGTTTGTTTTGCTTTCTTGGGGTTTTTTTCCAACCCCAACCTAAGTTAATTTTTGAGATCAGAAGGTAATGATCAGTATTGCATTCAGGACCCCTCATGACCCTTGTATCTTTGACTAACTCTTTAAGTCTTTCATCCGC
>NC_046660.1:54052862-54066011 GCF_010883055.1 Belonocnema kinseyi
TTGGATGCCCACCCAACCGTTCATGTCTCCTAGTAGAATTATTCTTTCCCCATGTTCGCAGATGTTTATTGTTTCATTTAAAGTGTCCCAGAAGGCGTCTTTTACTTTTCTAGGATCACTATCAACCGGCGCGTAGCATGCTATAATAAATAGTCTTCTGATTTCTATTTTCATTCTAGCCCACAGCAGTCTGGGAGACACGAAGCCATGGTCTCCGAGATGCTGCTTTGCTCTTTCATTCAAAATGAGACCGACTCCTTGTTTACCATGTGATTCACCGTCGACTCCTGACCATATTTCAAATCCGCCTTTCAACACGCCGTTTTTTATGTTTTTAGTTTCGCATCCCTTTTTCTTTGTTTCGGGCACACATAAAATATCTAGTTTCTTCACGTCCATAATTTCACGCAATTCTTTCACCTTGAGATCATTTACTCCCCTAGCATTCCAAACACCCAGTCTCCATTCGTCGCCTGAAACATGAGCTTTAGATTTTCCGTGTGCATGACTTTTGTCAATAAAAGTTCCAGTCCTTTCCGAGGCTATTTTGTAGTTTTTATTATTGATTGTTTAGATTATACTATATCTTTGAATTTACAATAAAAAGCGAGTCCCCCCCCCCCGGTTCAAAATCTCGGCGTTATTTTTAGTTTGTAGGTTTAAATTTCCTTTGTTTTCTTCCTTTTATCGTGAAATTATAATGAATTTCTATGAATTACTTATCTTTAAGTACGTTTCCGAATTTCCTAGTAACTGCATATCCAAGCACAATTTTAAGAGGGTGCATTTATGCCAAATTGAAAATGTTCTATTTTGCTTTTTCTCCAACCGAGGATATAAGAGACCGCTCTCTTTCAGATTTGCCACGAAACTATTAAGCAAAACACAAGATAATGTAAGGGTCGACTTAATCGACTGCGTCATATCCGAGAGTCGTTAAAAATCGTCTTGTTTAAGATTCTCCGAAAACACATAAATCCACACATACACACACACACACACACACACACATATATATATATATATATATATTGAAAGTCAAGAAAATTTCAATTCCAAATGTGCAAAATTGAATCAAAAATACGAACAATTTATCCGAGTTTTTGTTTTCTCGTGAAAAAAGTTTAAAAATAAAAAAAATATGATTGACAGGCGACACAAGCAAGGAAAAAAAAATGAATACAAAATTTTGATCATCCAAAAAAGAGTGAAAACTCATCCACATTTGTCTTCAATATTTTTTTGATAAAACGTGTTTTTTGTTGTAATCGTAAAAAATAACATGCAAAATAAATTTTTTTTTTGAAGAGGGATACAAGGTACGAAAAAAATTAAAAGGAAATCGTTTTTTAACTAAATAATATCTATAAATTTGTTATAAACAGTTTTTCAAATGTATCTACAAATTTTGCTTAGAATCAAATTTTCCTCGAGTTGATAAAGAGCATAAACTGATTTCTGGTAACTTTGGCGCCCTCTATTTTGTGCATTTTTAATTTTGGCGTGGCAGCTACCTGAGATAATTTGTAGATGATAGAGCTCTCTACTAATTTTGTTACAAAAATTTTTCTCTACAGCTTACCTTTCTCACGAAAAATAAAATGAAAAAACTTGTTGATTTTTTTCAAAACTCCTAAAGTGGTGGGTCCCGAAAACTTGCTTTCGTAATTTTTTTCTCCAAAACCAATATTTTCATAAAAGATTTACTGTAATATTATTATTTTGTACCTCAGATTTTAAAAATCCTGACGTATAATTTGAAAATTATTAATTTGGCTTTTTGTATAGAAAGCTCAATTTTTTAATAATAAAATGCATTTAATCACTTTGAATGTTATGTTATATTACATTATGTGATACTTTTCAGTTTTAAGTTAAAATTTTAAGACCTTGAAACTAAAGTCGCTTAGTTTCAAAGGTTTAAGTTTAAAAAAATTTCTTTCAAAGCTTCTTAATTTTCAAATGCTGAATCAAAAACGTTACTAATTTTTTTATGTTTAGTTTGTTGTGCTAGGTTGTTAGACATAAGAAAACTAATCACAGTTGTACATTTGATAATGATTTTTTAGAATTATTAAATTTTTACGGGCATTAAATTTGAATCTAATCAGTTTTGGATTTGCCAGTTTTTAAATTTCACTATAGAAAAGCAAGTATTTGTTAGTGTTTGTGCGGATGTTGTCCCCGTCAAGAATGTACTTTAATAAAAAAAATTTAAACTTTATTTTTTGTAAACCTTATGAAAATTACCTCAATTTTATGATATTTTTTTCTCTAACCCTTTCCAATATTATAAAATCACTTTACATCTTCATCGTCCGTTAAAAAAAATCCCTGAAAAAATCGGTGAGATTTTATGAAATCATATGCTATTTCTTAAAATGCTGAAAAATGTATTGGAATGCCTTAAGGGTTTCTAAACTCCCTTAAAACCATGAAAATATTCGAAAAGCTTATAAAAGCCGTCAAAATCCTTTAAAAATACTTTTAAATAGAATTTTTTTTATTTATTTATTTATTAAGAATATTTTTAAATACCCTTTCAACCCCTTAAAAACATTTAAAGTGGTCGAATTTTCAAAGAAAAATAATTTTTTTTCAGAAGAAAGTAGAATTTTTAACAAGAAAAGATAAAATAAAAAAAAATTAATTTTTCACTAAGAAAGATGTCTTTTATAACAAAACAGATTAATTTCAACCAAAGAGGACAGTTTTTCAACAAGACAGTTAATTTTTGCGAATAAAAATGATAAATTTAACAGAATAGTTGAATTTTTAAACAAGATGGCCAGGTTTCTATCAAAAGACGAATTTTAAACAAAATACATTAATTTTCTACCAAATTTTTTTTTTCAGTTAAAAAATGTTTAATGTGGTAAATTAAATAGGGCGACTTTTTAACAAAATACATAGTTTATTCATTAACAAAAAAATTAATTTTCAACAAAACAGTTGAATGAACTGAATCTGACATGATAACTTTTTAACAAAATGATAATTTATAATCAAATAGTTGAATTTTGAAAGAAAACTATGGACCTTTAACCACAAATATTAACTTTTCACAAAGTAGTAAAACTTTAAATATTTAAAATAAAACAGTTTCTAATTTATAATTAAAAGCAGTTTAATTCAGAAAAAAAGACGACTTTATAAAAAAAATTAATTAAATCCTTCAGTAAACAGTTGCATTTTATATTAAAAAGAAAGAAAGGAACCCACGAAGATTAATTTTTAATAAGAAATCAAAATTTCAACAAAATGCGCGAATTTTTACAAAAATGTTTGAATTTTTTTTATCAATAAATCTTGAGCAAACTAGATAAATTTTTAACCATGCTGTTAAAATTTCAACTAAGCGTTTAAATTCTCAACCAAAAGAATTAATTTTGAACAAAGTAGATAAAGTTTAAATCAAATAGTATATCTTTCAAATATGTTGTTAATTTTTTCAAGCGGAAAATAATAATTGTCAACAAAACATATTAGGTTTCAAACAAAAATAAGAATTCACGATCAAATAGTTGAATTTTCAAATTAAATGACACAAAATTTGGCTTTAAAACACAATTTTCTTTTTTAAATAAAGTTTTAAAAACAACACAAAAATTTTACTGCCAAATGTCACACATATATAATTTATCTATATTATTGTAAATAATTCATTAATTAATTACTTTAAATTTAATAATCGAATTTCTATAATAATTATCTTTGCCTAAGAATTTAGGCAAATTCATAACCTTTAAGATACACATCACGGTTATATTTCTTTAATAAATAAAAATTAATTATCCTCGATTGAAATACTGTTTATATTTCAATACAATTTTTAATTGTTATATTAATTTAAAATCCTTAAAAAAAATTAATATTGGACAAACTAGTTTAACTTTCAATAAAATAGGTAATTTTTCAACGAAAAAAGATTAATTCTGAACGAAAAATATATTAGTTGATATTTCAAGCAAAAAGGATGATAATTTGATGTCAAAGGAGAATTCATTTTAAAAAATTTTCAGCAAGATAGTTGAATCTTCTACCGAAATATTCAAATCCTTAACCAAACAGTAGAATTTTCAAACAAAAAGAAACAATCGGAACTAGGAATATTAATTTCCTACGAAAAATTAACAAGGTATTGAAATAGTTAGCATGATTGTTCAATTTCTAATAATTAATGAAATAGTTAGAATATCATTTAAAAACTTTAACTTTCAACCATGTAGTTAAATTGTCAAAACAAAAAGACTTTTTTCCACAAGCAAGTTCAATTGTTGGTCCAAAAATAAGAATTTTTATCTTAATAGTTGACATTTCAACTTAAATGATGGAGCGTCAACAATAACAAAATAATATTTGACAATGTAGTTCAAATTTTAATCAAGAAGTTGATTTTTCAGTAACAAAAATATTAATCAAGAAAATTAAAATGAGTTAAACTTATCCCAAAAAATAGAAGTTTTCAACAAAATATTAAATTTTGAAACGGAATATTTAAATCCTCATCCAAACAGCTGTATTTTTAAACAAAAAGAACAAGAAGATTAATTTATAACGAAAAAATAAATAAAAAAATTTCAACAAAATCCGTAAAGCTTTAACGTAATAGTCGAATTTTTTTAAACAAAAAAATTAAATTTTCAACCAAAAATTGAATATTTCAAATTTCCTGACAAAAAATTAAATGCTAACCATACAAACATATTTTTGAGGGAAAAGAAATAAAGGCAGCCCGATAGAATTATTTTCAGTCAGTAAATTAATCTTAAAAAAAATAAGTAAATTCTTGTAGAAGTAGTTCAAATTTGAACCAAGTGGCTTAACTTTTAATCCAGTAGTTGAATTTCCAACTTAAAAATAATAATGTTTTACAATTTTTTACAAAAAATAAATCGAAATCTTGAACAAGAAAAAAAACTATAAAAAAAGGAAGAATTTTTTACAAACTAGTTTAACCTTCAACTAAGTAGCTGATTATTTAACAAAAGATGATGAATTATTAATTAAAGATGTATTGATTGGTATTTCAACTGAAAAATATTAAATTCTTTTATCAAAAATAGTAGAATTCAACAAAATAGTATTGACGAAGTTTTAACAAAATAGTGGGACACTCGACTTTTGTAGTTAAATTTTCAACCAATGAGTTAGATATTTAACTTAAAAGAATTAATTATCATACAAAAAGAATAATTTCGCATTAAAAAGACGATATTTAACAGAGCAAAAGCATTTTTAACCAAATAGGTGATTTTTTTACCAAAATGGTTGAACTTTCAACCCAAAAACACAAAGTTTCAACAAAGCAGTAGAATTTTTGCCCCCCAAAAATGACTGTATAACGAAATAGTAGAATTTTTTACCAAACAAATTAAATTGTCAATCAAATAATGGAAAATTGATCGAAACGAAATGATTTCTTAACTAAAAATGTAATAATTGACTTTTTAAACAAACAGAATGATCTCTAAAATAAAAATAGTTTAATTGGCTGACAAGGTTTTATTAATGCAGTTCCCATTTGAGGAAATAAATGAGAAAGAAAGGAAAATTGCATATTTTTTGAAAAAATGGAGGAAAAGTGGAATCTTACGACAAGTGAGGAGGCTAAGTATATAGCAATTGCAAATTTGATTAATCATTTGTTCAGCCGTTTCGTAATTTTTCTTTTTGAATCAGAACTTTAATTTATTTCGACAGATGGTTCCCCTCGGTAATTAGTGGCTTCACCCCATACATTTCAGATCATCACGAGAGTCGAATCGCCCAAGAAATTGTCGAACTTTATCAATCACGTTAATTTTCTTTCTGACAAAAAAAATTGGATGATTCAATCTGTCAGAAAAGATCTGACTTATTATAAGGTGGAATGGGACCAAAAAGGAAAAGCAATTTCGCAAGCATAAAAAGAAGGAAAATTAACGATCTTCTTTTAAAAGAATCCAACTTTGATAAAGAAATGTGCGATCTTATAAGGTCGTAACGTAAAGCATACATTTCAGAAAATTGAAGATCCGGCATTATTATTCGTTTCAATTTTTCATAAAAATCAACTGATGAAAAAAAATGAATCGAAGAATTCTGCCAAAACTGTCCCCATGACCTTTAAAAAATTATTTTATTGATTTTTCTGCAAAATTATTTGGTACATTTAAAAATTAATCTGACTAAAGTTATATATCCATGAAAAATAAATATTTTTTTAATAAATAATTTTTTTGTATTGAAAGAAACCTTCTCGAGAAAAATCGAAAAAAGTGGCCAAAGAAGTCAACAAAATGTTTAGAAATTTTCCAAAATCATGGGCATATTTAATTTCCGTCACTGGTAAACTTTATGAAAGCATTTGTCATTCAAAATTTTATTGAAATGACATTTAATTCGAAGTGAAATTTTTTTTACAAATAAGTTTTATATTATTTTTTAAGATTATTGCATCTCAATATTCTAAAGTTGAAATGTAAAATATTATTTGTGAAAGCACAGTGTAAAATAAAGGAAACAACTTTTTTTCTGCAAAAATCATCAATTCTTGTACAATTTAATGAGAAAATTTAGAATTCAATAACATACAATATGCAACATCCTATAACACATCTGAAACATTACATCATTCTTCCAAGTAATACAAATAAGTTTGAATTTCCTGTAATTTTAGTAGTAATTCATTATAATTTATTTAATTTATTTAAGTAAAAAATTTATTTATTTATATAAATTTATATAGTTATATTCTGAAGTAATACAGGATAAACTCTTAAATTTTATATGAAAAACATTTCAATGGAACTAGAAAAGGCGAATATTCAAGAAAATAGTTGAATTCTTAATTAAAATAAATTAGTTGGCAACTAATAAGATACTTAAAAAAATCTACCATAGGAGATAAACTTTTAAACCAAAAAGGAAAATTTAAGAAAAAAGAGTTGAAGATCCAACCAAAAAAGAATTTTTAATCAATAGCAAAAAAAATTGAATCAAATTGTTAAATTAGAAACCAAACAGGAAAATTATCTAGAAAACTTTTAAACTGGAAAATTTTTTAAAGAAAATATTTTAATTTTCCACTTAAAAAAGATAAGTTTTTAACCAATGCAGAAAAGAAAATAATTTTTATCTGAAATGAAAACGAATTGACAGCAAAAACGATTAACGTTCTACCAATAAAATAAAAAATTTTAAAAAGAAGTTCAACTTTTGATCAAGTAGTTCAATTTCCAACTCAAAAAGATGCATTCTTAGCGGAAATTTAAATAGTCGAGTTTTCAACCAAACATAGAATAGTCAAATATTTATTTATAAAAATTAACTTTAAAACAAACAAGTTTGAACAAAATTAATAAATTTTCAACCAAAGAGATGGTTTTTCAACTAATAAGATAATTATTTAAAAATGTGGTTCAACTTTGTATATAGCAGTTAATTTCTCAATCCAAAGATGATGAAATTTCAACCAAATAGTTATATTCTCAACTGCAAATATGAATTTTTAATCCAGATGATTAATGTTTTATCAAGAAAGGCAAATTTTAATAAAAAAACATGAATTTTTAAGAAATACGTTCAATTTTTAATGATGGAGCTGGAATTTCTATAAAAAAATTTGAATCTCTCCGAAAATATCTGTATTTTGAAAAATGAAGTTAATTTTCAAAGAAATAGTTTGATTTTATACAAAATTCTTAGGTTTTATGGAAAAATAATAATTTTCAACAAAAATGTTTATTTGCAACCACAAATTTGAATTTTTAAACAAAATGATTAATATTCTATAAACGAATGAAATATTTACAAAGTACATCGTTAACATTAAACTATGTGGTTGATTTTTCAAACAACAAATATGATCTTCAAACGAAAAATGTTATGGTTAATATTCAAACAAAAAAAGGTTTTAATTTGAAATCATAAACAGTTAAATTCAACGAAATGAGTAGATTTTTCTCTACAAAATAGTTGAATTTTTAACGAAAAAGGGTAAGTTTTGACTCAAATTTTGTTGTAACTTCGCAACTGAATTAATTCAACCAAAAATATAACTAGATATTGAATAAAACGATTAACTTAATTCATTGAAAAATGTATTATTTTATTTTTTAGTTAAAGCTCATCATATTTATTAATCAAAATCAATAAATAATTTTATGAACCTTTTTAAATTCTAGAAATATATTTTTGTACAAATAAACCGTTTACTGGCTTATATAATTAAATATTTTAAAACAAATCGTCCATTGCTGAACTAAAAGAAATAGTTTATAATGTACAAATGAAAGAAAAGTAGTAGTGATGCAGAACACAAAGCATACGAAGTGTCCTCGGGGAAAAGAATCGGTCCACTTGCCGAGTGGACTAGTTCTATTCAGGGATGAGGAATGCTGTATTCTGTAAGTTCACTGTGGGGCAGGTCCTTGCACATGTGCAACCACGACCGAATGGCTAGAGGTGAATTTTGGCAAAGTGCCAAGTGTATTCTATATCTCTTGTGTTTGACTGAATTTGTCCTTTTTGGCTCTTGGAGTCTCTTTCCGCTTATGTTTGGTTCCAGAGAATGCTCTTATGCATCTCAAGTCCATCGTTTTTGGAAACACTCTTTTATTTATCCTCCTCGAATCCGCCTTAACCACCCTGTCCTTACCTGAATGAGCCCATTTGGTCGTATTTTTATACCGCATTCTCTTCAATAAGCAATACGTCGTATGAATGCTTTTGAAACGATCTTTAATCTACAAATATTGCTTCTAACTCTCCCTTCTTCTCTGACAGCCTCTCTCTCAGCACTCCTGCGTACCCTATCCAATCCTATTTTCTCTATTTCCCCTCCTCTACTTCTCATCAACCCTTCCCCACTCCTCATACCTACACTTCTTTCTATAAGCTGTGCTATTATTTCCTACCTCCCTTTCCTCTCCTTCTTCAAGTCTTATACTTATCTTTCACCTTCTTCCCTTACTTACTTATTATTTTTTCTTTTCACCCTCCTCTCTCAATTCTTTTTTCTATCCTATCTCAATTTGTTTTAACTTGTTTCCTACTTCCTTCCCGTTGCTTCTTTCCCTTTTATACTTCTTCCACGCACACACTCTGTTTCTTCTTCCCATACTTCTTCTACTTTTCCTCTTTTTTTTCTTATCTTACGTCCTCTTGTCACACATCCTTTTCACGCTATCTTATTTTGCCCTATATGACCCCATCCAAATTCATGCGATTCTATTCAATCCTATTCTACCAAATCCTATCTGATGCTATCTTATTCCTCCCTTTACCTCTGATTCCTTCTCCTTCATGCTTAACCTCCCCTAATTCTCAATAAAACTATCCCACTACTCACCTCTTAACCCCTTTTCATACTTCGTTCTCTTATTTCTTACTTCCCTCTTGTTAACTCAGACCTACTTCTCGTCAACACTTTCTTACTTCTCACTTCTCACTTCCGTTGCCTCTCCTTCTTCCCTTCTTACATTTCAGCTTCATCTGCTTCCCGTAGCTTACTTTTCTTATCTGACCCTCCTCACCACTTCTTTATACCCTATCTTGTTTTGTCTTATCTTGTCTCCTACTTCCCCTCCATCTCCCACCTCCCTTTTCATATTTCTTCTACACACACCCCCCCTGTTTCTTCTTCATATACTTTTCCTACCTTACCTCTTTTTTCCTAACTTACACCCCCCGTTACACTTTCTTATTAAGCTATCCTATCTTGCCCTATTTGATCCCATTCAAATCCATGCGGTTATATTCGATCCTATTTCACCAAATTATATCCTATTAGATCTTTCTTCTCTTCTACATACATCTACTCCATTATATCTTACTTCCTTATCAAGTCTTCCCGTTTTTTCTAGTTACACCTTTCCATCTGATCTTATTTTGCCTTATCGGATTCTATCCGATTCTGTTCGATCATATTCGATGCTATTATACCAGGTCCTATGCTATGCGGGCCTACCTTATAATCTTCGTCCCTCTCCGCTTACAATTTTGAGCTCTGATATCCCATTTCTTTTCCCAAAACTAGTTTCTTTCCCACTTCTACTTCCTTCCCCTTACCTTCTTTTTCTTTTATGGTTCTACAAACGCTTCCCCTCCTTCATTTACTTCCCCACCCTTATTTCTTATTATCTCCCCTCACTTTCCATCTTCTACTTACCCTTTCCTTCACCCTTCCTCATTTCCACTCACTATCCCCCTCGGAAAATAGCAAGACGTTTGAACTTTCAGCTGAATATTCAACTATTTTCTTGAAAATTTTTCTTTTCAAACGTATTTACCCAGAAGAAAAAAGGCGTTTTTGTAAATTTTATTCAGAATCATCAACGGAAGCTAAATGCAGTTGAAACTTAAGATTTCTCTATAAAATTAACTAAAGAATGTAAATAAATGATTATATTTTTAATATCGTCTCCATAAGTCTGTTTTCTAGGCTACCAAAAAAATCCTAATAGAAAAAAAGGGTTTTGCGAGTTTTTTGAACTAATTAGGATTTTCCGGCCGTTTTATGCAAATTGTTACTAATCCAAAAAATGTAATGCTAATAAAATATTTTAATAAATTGTTTTTAACCATTTTTTTTAGAATATCGTTAAAAAGTCGAGGATTCTTTGTCGAACTTTTCAACTCATGTTTAACGCTCCAGTTACAACGATAGAATAATAATTAATGAAATTACACATAAATAATTGTTCAAACTATTTATTATAATTCATGATAACACGTTTTGTTAATTGTTTAAAAAATTATTAATTTTTATATCTATTGATTATGACTAGTAATGCTGGCTAGTTGCGACTTTTTCTGAAGTTTTCAACTGCTTGTCTTGTTATTACTTCTATTATATATTTTCTACAAAGTAGCGTGTTTTTTTTTTTAATTTTTAACTCTACTTCTACTTTTTAGTTTAGAACAAATAATAAATACACATTAGAGAGAATAATTTTTCTCTATTTCTTCTTCTTTTTCTAAATATAAATTTCTGGAACAAAACAGAGTTTTGATTTTTTCCCCTTAAATTTTATATATAAAGTAGTGACGAGAGCCTTTTTCTTCAAATCAATATCAATATTTATTATTTTTTTCTAAATAAAACGCGGATCGCCATTTAATATTTTATTAAATTAACTAAAGTTTTTGGCGGGACTGACGTTAAAACTACAATCTCCATCATATGACGATTTGATACTTAATTTTATGATTTCTACTCAGAAAATAAACTTATTGAATAAAGGTGTTAGTTGGGCGTATAATCTAAAAATCAATACTACAAACTACAAAATAGCCTCGGAAAGGACTGGAACTTTTAATGACGAAAGGCATGCACATGGAAAATCTAAAGGTCATGTTTCAGGCGACGAATGGAGACTGGGTATTTGGAATGCTAGGGGAGTAAATGATCTAAAGGTAGAAGAATTGCGTGAAACTATGGACGTGAAGAAACTAGATATTTTATGTGTGTCTGAAACAAAGAAAAAGGAATGCGAAACCAAAGACATAAAAAACGGCGTGTTGAAAGGCGGATTTGAAATATGGTCAGGAGTAGACTGTGAATCACATGGTAAACAAGGAGTAGGCCTGATTTTGAATGAAAGAGCAAAGCAGCATCTCGGAGACCATGGTTTCGTGTCTCCCAGACTGATGTGGGCTAGAATAAAAGTAGGAATCAGAAGACTATTTGTCATAGCATGCTACGCGCCAGTTGATAGTGATCCTAGAGAAGTAAAAGAAGCCTTCTGGGACACTTTGAATGACACAATAAACATTTGCGAACATGGGGAAAGAGTAATTCTACTAGGAGACATGAACGGTTGGGTGGGCATCCAAAATCAGGATACAGAAAGAGTATTAGGTAATTTTGGCGATCCAAGAACAAACTATAACGGAGATAAATTAGTTGGTCTATGCTTAGAAAGGGGTCTGTTTATTACAAATACTTGGTTTAGGCATAAAATGATCCACATGTACACCTGGTCTAAAGGAAATAGCCGTAGTATAATTGACTTTGTTGTTGCGGATGAAAGACTAAGAGAGTTAGTCAAAGATACAAGAGACATGAGGGGTCCTGAATGCAATACTGATCATTACCTTGTGGAGAAAAAAGAGAACCAAGAAAGCAAAACAAACGCGAATCAAAATTGAGAACCTACAGAAACCGGATGTGCGAATGGATTTCCAAAATAAAATAATCGAAAGCATAGCTGCGGCAACATGGGAGGACCGTATAAAAAACAAAGATCTAGAGGGCGCCTGGACAATGTTACGGGATATCCTTGTTAGATGTACGATCGAAGTGTGTGGTACCGCAGTTGTAGGAAGAATGTCTGGTGATGCGTGGTGGAATGATGAAATTCAGGCTGCCCAAAAAGCAGAAAGAGAAGCGTGCAAGAGAACTTTGAACATCGCAGATCTTAGCAATGAAGAAAGAAATAGACGTAGAAATGATTATAGACGCGAAAACAGGATACTTAAATGATTAGTTAAAGAAAGTAAAGATACAATTAGAGCAGAAGAAGAAATAAAAATACAAAACGACTTTGAAGGAAGTAGGAAAATACTTTATAAAAAAATGAAAGGAAACAAAAGTACAGAAATTGTCAATATGAGAAATAGTAGGGGAGAAATGGTATATAATGTAGACGGAATATTAGAGGCTCTCAGAGACTATTTCAGGAGACAATTCGGAGATGAAGCGATAGGACACTACAACTGCGATGTTGAACACGATGCGATGGAAAACTCAATTGAGAAAGTCTGTGTGACTGAGGTTAGGGATATAATTAAGAACTCGAAAAACGGTAAGGCTGCCGGGGTAGACGGTATTAACGCTAAAATGCGTATGCACGGTGGCGCGTGCATACCACATAGACTGTGCGAATTGATAAATAGCTTTTGACAAGGTAGATAGAAGTAAACTTTGGGAAGTCCTGAAAGAGTATGGAGTCAATGGATGGATTCTACAAGCTATAACAACAATATATACAGGTAGCAAAGCGAGTGTAAGAGTGAATGGGAAACTGAGTGACTGTTTCGATATTATTCAAGGAATTAGAGAAGGATGCGTTATGTCTTCATGGTTATTTATATTATTTATGGACAAGTGTTTAAGAATGGCTCTCTTCAACGAAGAGGGTGTGGATCTCCAAACAGTAAGGG
>NC_046660.1:54066111-54148882 GCF_010883055.1 Belonocnema kinseyi
TTGAACAAGTTGATAAGTTCGTATACCTTGGTAGCTTATTTACTAGGGACGGAAAGATAGATGAGGAATTAGATAGACGAATAAATGAAGGTAAGAAGTTTAGTGGTGGAGCAGGTCCCCTTATCAGAAGTAAAAATATATCAAATAAAGTTAAATGGCAATAAATAATTCTATATTTGTACCGACTGTACTATACGGTAGCGAGACATGGTCTTATCAAGAAAAAGATAAGAGTAAAATTAAAGCAATTGACATGAGATTAATGCGCATAATATGCGGGAAAACCCTGATGGACAAAGTAAGTAACGAGACAATTCTAAAAGAATGTGGTGAAGAAGAGACGATAGTAGACGTCAGTAGAGTGAATGGCGCCTGAAACAAAAGATCTTGGCTACTAATGGACCCAAGTGGGGAACCTTAAATAACGACTTCGTGAGGTTCTTCGCTTGGGGTGATTGCTAGAGAGATTGATCAGCAACCTGGGTCGGAGCATTGTTGCGGAGCGAACGTGTTATTTACTTAAATAGCACGAGAATTCTGGATCAATCTGAAAAATCTCTATTCCTTCTACACACTACTCCTTTCCCCTACCGAGTCAGTCACGCCTACCCCGGTCCGGGATTCGATCCCTGAGCCGGTACCTCTGGAAATTTTCCAATGTACCTTTACCGAGGTTCTGGCGGTTCGGAACCCACCTTAAGCTGTAGGTCCCCTCATCATGTACTTGACTGCAACCCAGTCCGTCAATGATGGGGTAAAAACCAGGCTTTGTCCAATACGTCTGGGCAGACTGCTCTCATCAGATCACTTGATTGCATTATAAAAATGCGTCAGTGACTGATGATGTATACCGGGAGAGCCCCGTGCAAAATGATCAAATAAAAATCCAACTCTAACCAAAAATGCCTTCGACATATTGGGCAGTATAAGCCTGTGACAACATTTCGCCACAGAAATGTTCTTAAGTGAAAATTGGATGAAAAGTTTGCGAGTTAAAAAAAAACTGCACCTTTTTAGCGATTATTCAAGACAAAATAGTGATAAACAGTAATAAATTGTTTGAACTATTTTCGTTAATTTGCATTATTAATTATTCTATGAAGTAAAAAGTAGTTAAAAAGATAAAAATATCAGAAGATACCGCAATTATTCATTCCTGACTCTAATGGATAAATGGACAAAAAGGTAATTTTTTGTAACAAAGCGTGACTTTCTAAGTCTATTCTAAGAAATTTTTACTAAAAACAATAATAAGTTATTTAAAAATGTATTTCAACATCTAATTATCAATATTAGCAGTATATTGGAAACAATTGGAATTTTAAAAACTAGACAAAATCGTTATTAGCGCCAAAATAATGAAAAACTATTTTTTCAATTATGGAGTTTTTTTGGGAAACTATAAAACAGACTCTATGGCTACTTGTGAGGAGAAATGTTGAGTTTTAACTGAATTTAGCACATGCTGATCATTCTGGCTGAAATTATCCAAAAGTTACATTTTTTTCCTATGGGAAATACGTGTAAAACTTTATGGGGGTTCCGCCATCTCTGAATATAATTTTTTTTGAGAATAACAAAAAATGTATTTTTGCTTTTATTGGAACAACTTTCTGGGCGATATGCATGAAAAATAAAAAAAAGTTGAAATACCCCATTATCCACTTTAAGTTTAATTATCTATTGTAGTGTGGTTTCCCTTACTTTTTATCGAATATCAATTAAAAAAAATTATTTTCTTAATTGTGAAAATCCACTGAGTATAAAATGTCCTGTGTAATATTAGAAATAATACTTTTAAGAATCAAAGCTGTTTGGTGGAGAGAATACTCAGTGAAACTCGAATGAGTTCTCTTAATGAGATATTTTATAGTCAGGATGATTAATCCATTCAGTATTAGCAGCAGACCAGAATAGAGGTTTCCCCAAGAACAATAAACAGAATACTTGTGACATCTGAATTACTATCTGTAATTTAAATTACTCCGCTATATTTGCGAAATACATGGTGTGGGACCCGACTTTAAAAGCACTGCATTAGGGATTAAGACTGTTCTCGGACTTGGAAATTAGAAGGCACCCCGCTACGTGTTTAAATTCCAAACTAACGAGAAGAGATTAAGCAGTTTTCGCATAATTCGCTAAAGTACAAGCTGCATGGTATACTTAATGATCAGTTTATCTAAAGTAGCTTAACCTTTACAAAAAGAATAAACTGTGAGCAAAACTTTATGGATATTCTTCCAATATTCTGCTTCGCTAAACTCATTTTATTATTCATGTAATTTCTTGGAAACAGAAAAGTTCAGATCATAGTGCACATTTCTTTTTACTAGGATCATAAATAGCAAAATCAAAAATTAGATAGAAAAATACGATTATATTACATTTAAATTATTTAGGAATTTTACTTCACACTAAACCCCAGGGATATTATGTATTAATATAATATATATTTATTTATTTTAAATTGTTTGTAACGTTTCTATCAACTTCAAATAATATGCAACACAGAATAAATAATAAAACACAAATATCGTTTTTATGAAAAATTTTTATTTTCTAGAAAACTTTAAACAAATTTATTTTAAATCAGTTTCTTCAAAAACATTAAAGATTATTTTTATAAATAACAACACTGTAAGTCTGAGAGATATTATTTATCTGAAGTTGGATAAAGACCTTGCAAACGATTGACAATTACAATTATCTGATGACTGATAATTTTTATCAGCCTCGCGATAAAAATCATCTGCCTTCCGATAATTGGATTTTTCAAATGTTTGCAGTGCTTTTATCCAACTTTAGATAAATAATATATTTGGGTTTTTCTGTATTTCATTAACACGCACTTTTACAGCCTCTTTTCTATAAACATGTGGTCTCTTTTCTTTCTCAATTTAGGGTGTCGACTAAAATAATCATTTCCACTAAATTACTTTAAATTTGTATACCCCCCTCCCCTTGTAAAGTCAAAAAATACCCCAAAAAAATAAAAATGGCAATTTTTTCCAAAATTGACATATAACTGCTCTTTTTCCCTTTTTTTTCAAAAATTATTTTTTTCTGTTAAGTGGAATATTGTAAACTATTTTTCAACTAATTAATAATTGTTCACACAATTTATTTTTGTTCAAATAATTTTGTTTGCACTTACTCATTGAAACGTAGACTTTTCATGTTTAATGAGACATTTCAAGGAAAAAATATCTGTTTTTAAGCATTTACTAATTATTCAAACAATTAATTATTATTTAATTTCAAGTTTTTTCTAAAAAGAGGTAGAAAGCACTACTTCTAATTTACTTAGGTTTGTCGCTTATTAGTAAATATCTGCGTCATTCAGATACTAGTACGTCATTTTGTCATTAATTCAGACTTGTTAAATAAATTTGGTTTTTTTAAACAATTTTTTTCCAAACTGGATTTTTGAAATTTCTGTTTTTGTTTATTTTTTAATTTATGCCGTGATTTTTCCTTTTAAAGACCTAAATTTTCGCTTAAATCATTATCGCATTTGTTTAATCAATTTATTAAATATTAATGTTACATTATGATCCAAATCGTGATTAGAAAGTCTGATATTTTTGTCAATTCTGTCAAATGAATCGCTTATCGTTAAATATTGAAACGCTAAACTAATGCTTTCGATTGCTAATATTTGTTCATAAAATATTTTACATATTCATGAAAAGTTATTTTTTAGTAAGACTTCATTCTATAAAAATTACATTTAATTTTGTCCATCTGAAATTATTTATATGAGTTTTTCCTTTAAATCACCTTTAGAAGCTTGCTTTTGGTTGACATTTTTTTAGTTGAATAAATTTCGATAACATATGCTTGAATCCTAAATCATGCCCAAACTAAATATACATTTAATTTTTGATAAATTAATTAAACAATATGATAAAGGTTTAAATGAAAAATTTTTGTCTCAAAAAGAAAAATTGCTACATTAATTGTACATAAAAAGAAATTTTAAACATTTATTATAGAAGAAAATTATATAAACAAATAATAATTTATTGAAAATTGAGGTACTAGTATCTGAGTGACGCAGATATTAAATAATAAGCGGCAAAACTTCTTAAAAATAAAATAAAATTACAGTTTTCCACCTTCTTTAAAGAAAAAGTCAAACTTTGGTAATAATTGTTTAAACAATTGTAAAATGTTTGAGACAAAGAACAACGTTCCTACCAATGGCCAGATTTTCGATTACACATGAAAAATCTACCTTTCAATGACTAAATCGTAATTAGTAATTAGTTAAAAATTACTTAAAAATATTTCGCTTAAAAAACAATGTGTGGAAAAAAGGGAAAAACAAAGCAACTATGTGTCAATTTTTGACAAAAATGTCAATTTTAGTTAATCTTATGGGATTTTCAGGGCCCTTGCGGCACGTGTTCATATTAACTGATTAAGCTCAAATTTGAAAGAAATTTTTTTCCGGCAACTTCAAAAATTGGGGGGGGGGGTGACATGCACTATTATAAAAAAAAAATTCGACAGGTATAATTTTGGACCACCCTATATTAGACACTTCTCCTTGAAACAGAAACTCTTGTTTTACGATAACTAAATATATTCAGAAGATGAAAAATTCTAAATTTTGTCCGAGATGATAAACCATGATTTTTGTAACAGAGAAATTACATTTTTACTGAATTCAAGGAAAAAAAAATCCGAAGAAATATATACAATATAATACAAAACATAGATTAGAATTGCAGCTTTCTTGATTTTGATTTTTTCAGATATCTTGAATTGATTCATTGTTCAAATAAACTCTCAAAATTTTTTTATTGAGATATTATTCAAAGTTTAAATTTTCTTTTGAAATTACAATCAATTTGGATAAATATTAAACATAAAATTGTAAATGGTGTTGATAATTTCTGAATAAGTAGCTTCAAACAGTGCTCGTGACGAGTGCCCCGAATTCTTCTACGCATGCGTCGTGCTCGGTCTCTGATTCGTTGCTGGTCGCGCGCAATTTGAAATGCTAAAAAACACATTTTTTATTGTTTGTTATGAATAATGTCATTTTAACTTATATAAATGTTTATTAGACCAATAATAATGAAAAACAAGATTGTCAGTGTATTTTACTATTTTAAGAAACTTTAAATAACAGAATTGTCGAATAATGAAAAATATGCAAGAAAAATACAAGTGAGTACCAAAGGATATTTTTTATTTATACAGGATGCACTTAATAAATTTTTATTTTTATTAAGATTCATTAATATAAGTCTAATGAGCATTTATGCAAGTTAAAATGACATTATTCATAATAAACAATAACAATGTTATTTTTTAACATTTCAAATTGCGCGCGAACAGCAACGAATCAGAGACCATGCGTGACGCATGCGTAGAAGAATTTTGGGCACTCGTTAATATTGGCATAACAAACGAATATTCCCTATTAGTTTTCTATAGAAATTTACCTGAAGAGGATGGCTTTAAGATTTTGAAACACGTTTGATCCTGATATTATAAAAAAGAGGGATAAATAATAAAAAAATTATTTGTTCAAACCTCATATATCTGTCTCTAATGAGACGATTTTTAAAGAAAAGTTTGTTAAAGAATATAATTCTTTTTACGCCTTCTCATGCATTTTTTTGCAATTTTTTTTTTGTTTAAAACCTAATATTGGTTTAAAAAATGTACTTTCAAAGAAAAATGTGTTCATTAACCCCTTGAACGGCATTGACGCCAGATAGCACAGTTGGAGGAAACGCATTTTTTCGTTTAAAAAAGTCTACAGTTTTTAATTTTGCCCTGATTATTTTAATTATTATAAACGAAATAATTTAATAAGTAGCCATAATTGTTATAAACAATTTTGTACAAAAATTTTAAATTGGTGGTTTCTTCAATTTTGAATTTCCCTTCATAATTTGAATTGATAAAGATATTCTTTAAAATAGTTTGGGTTCAATTAAATTTATTAAAATACAGTAATTGTTGATTTCTTAAAAAAAGTTAATAAATAAATATGAAACTTTGGCACTTTAGCCTGAAAAAAATTGTTTTGCACTAAAAATGATTTTAATTTTTGTGAGAAGATTTGCAGTCACTATTTATATATAAAATTTACAATAAAAATTTTTAATATTTATTGCTATTATGTAGTTTAAAATATCTAAAAATTTGCATGTATTTAAAAAATATGGCTTCAAGAATATCTACAGTGACTGAAATGGCTCAGAGGAATCCAAAAATTAAAAAACCACTAATTTCAATATACCGTTGCATCAATTCAGATGATAAAGGGAAATCCGAAATTAAAAAGCCAGACATTTCTCATTTTTCCACAAAAATTGTTTATAAAAATTATAATTGTCAATGGTTTATAGAAAAGATATTGACAATCACTCTTACAATAATTTCAAGTATTTTCAGCTAAGAAAAAAAGGCTTTCAATAAAAATTACACTATTTAGCTATTTGTTCATTTAATTCATTTATAATAATTTAAACGAATAATATTCAAATTACTTGTATTCTAGGAGCAGACTTGCATTAATTGAGGATGATTTTCATCATATGCAAACCATTGTTTAAGAGTTAATAAATATGATGTGGAAGAACCCGATCTTCTAATAATTCGAGTACTTTTGAAGAAAGGATTTTTAATTTTTCAGTTATTCAAAAAGATCGTTGAAAAACTTCTTTACTATTTGAAAAGATGTTTAGAATTTTTTTAAAGATTAGAATGTGATTAAAGTTTGCAAAAAATAAAATATTTGAACAAAATAAAGAAAAATGTAATTTTTTAAGAGTGCGAACAAAAATATTCTTCTTAAAGATAGTGGAACATTTGAAGAAACCAAAAATTTCCTAACATTTCTAGGACAATCTCAATTAATTTTTTAATTTTTAAATTGAATGTTAAGCACAAATTAAAAATTGTTTTAAATGATTTTCTAAAAATTCTAAAAAAATCTGTTATATTTAAAAAGATTTTTTTTATTTTCGAATATTTTAAAATATTTTATGAATTTTTCCATTCAGTTAATTTTTTTAAAATTCTTCTCTTACAATAGCATTTTTTTATTTTTTACACATTTTAGTATCAATTATTGAATTTTTAGTTAAAAATTAATCCTTTTTTGGTTAAAAAATCATTTACTAGGTCAACATTTCAATTGCCTTGTTAAAAACATTCACTTTATTGGTGGAAGAATTAATATTTCAGTTCAAAATTGATCTCTTTAATTGAAGACGAAATTATTTCGTTGAAGAATCCTCATTTTTTTGGAGAAAATTAAAATTCTTGGTTGAGAATAAAATTATTTTGAATGAAGTCTTAACAGTATTGTTAAAAATTTATTTTTAGTTAAAGAGTCATCATTTTAGGTAAAAAATGGATCTCTTTGGTTGACAATGTTACTATTGTGTTAAAAAGTCGTCTTTGCTCTAAGAATAGAAGCTTATTGATTGACAATTTGTCTGTTTGGTTAAAAATTATTCTTTTCTAGTTAAGAATTCATTTGTTTTTTTGAAAATTCTTTATTTTTTTATAGAAAATTTTACCCCCAAATTTATGTCCTTGTTAAAATTTTTACTTTTTAAATGAAACTTCATCTATTATGTTGAAAATTTTCTTTTCGTCAGAAAATTCATCTTCATGGTTCAACACGAAATCAGTTTAGTTTGATGATTTATCTATTATGTTAAAAAATCGTCTTCTGGGATGGATTCGTTGGTTTTTCATTTAAAATAAAAATCTTCTGGGACTGAAATATCAACTATTATATATTCTTTCAATTCATGTTTTTTGTTGCAAATTTAAATATTTGGTTGAAATTAATAAGCAAATAAGCTTAGAAAATAAGGAGTTACTCGACATTTTGATTCTGTATTTAAAATTATTTTTCCCCTCAAACCGAGGAACTACACCTTCGCTTAGCGCATGATTGATGATGCCAATTTCCTTAAAAAAGGTGCTTTACTCTACTATTCATAAAAGCAGCTCACTGCTGAGAAGTTCAGCTCATTTTTTCTTTCCTGCGTCGTAAAACAAAGATGTTAAGTACAGCTTTAGAGTAGGCTTGTCCAGATATTCTTCTTGAGAAGTATATTTTTCTCTTACTTTTTTTATGGGGTCGAGGATCTTTCCTGCAAAGCCTTCTTGTTAGGACATATTAAAAATGAATTCGGCTTCGAGTCTCTTCCAAGCATTTAATACGAATTTTATTTCACTGAAAAATGGAAAAAAATATTCCGTGTTCCTGAAAAAAAAATTCACTTCACATTTTTAATATTCAGAAGAGTGGAAAATAAGTAAAAATCGTATCATCTGAAGATGAATGAAATCCTCTAAGCCATCAGCGCGCCTTTTTCAGTGAAATATTCTCGAATTTAAATATTGTAGCTGACGTCTATTAGGGGCTAAAAATAAAAAAATAAAGTATTAACCGAGCCGTAGGATTCGCCCTTGCGTGAAATAAAGCTAGTGTGTGTTTACTGAAATTTCCAGATAGAACTTGGTAATATTTCGCTGGTGCGTGTATCAATTATTTCATAAATTGCCGAGTGCATGATATTTTTTTTGGCTTGTTCCTGACGCTGTTTCGATGAAATTTCGAGAAATAATTGGCTTTTTTCGCTTGGCTTGATTTCACGTGAGCATTTAACATGGCCAAATAAATTTAATTAGAGCTAATATGAAGCGTCATATCGTCAGTGAAATTGTCCTCTGGACTTTCACTTTGAATCGCACATTATGTCACTTTTTCGTCATTCTTTAAATAGAGAGAGCAACTGTAGCTCAGTATAGCGAAAATTAATTGCTTTCCTCTCTAAATTAGTTAATTTTCATGTGTTGACTAATTAAATTGACCAGTTGTTAACAGTGATGCAGCTGTAAAAAAGTGGCCTGACGGTACTTTCCATAAATTACGTAGTTTAAGAGGAGGGGGGGGGGGGGCTGATATGCAAGGTTGGCAACAGGGAGTGCGATATAATGGGAACTAACGTTACGAACTTACATGACAGTTAAAATGCAAGTCCAGTAAGAAAATACATCTATAATTTTGGGAAAAGGTTAGTTTTTTATTGAACAAGGTGCTATCAAATTTTAGGGTTGGAAGTTATCTCGTTTGGCTAAAAATTATATTGTTTAGTAAAAAATTTAACTTCGATCCTGAAAATATAACTATATTGTTAAAAAAGTTATCCTTTTTATTAAAAGTTAAAATTCTTTATTAAAAGATTCTTTTCTTTAGTTGAAGGTTTATCCACATGGTAACAAATTAAACTTTTTTGATTCAAACTAATTTTATGTTTAGTTTGAAATTTAACTGTTTTGCAGATAATTCATCTTTTTGGTTTCAAAATTCATCAATATTGTTGAAATTGATTTTTTTTTTAATTTGTCATGTTTGGTAGAAAATAAAAGTTTTTGGTAAAAAATTTAAATTTTCATTAAAAATGTAACTATTTGGTTTAAAATGCATATTTTTAGTTAAAATTTAACCCTTTTGGTTGAAAATTCACGTTACTCGTCTTGATTGGTAGAAATTAAATGTATTTGATTGAAAATTGAAACTTGTTCTTTAAGAATGCAATTCTTTGTTTAAAATATCAAATGCTACATGCTTTGTTGAGAATTTACCTTTTTTGGTTTAAAAGTCGCTTTATGATTTAAAGTTTAACTACTATGACTATTCCCCCCGCTTGTCCAGCACAGTACACTATTGTTATTTTAAATTAATTATTACCTCATTAAGTAAAAAGTGGACAAAAAGGTAAATATTTCAGGAAAAACCGCAACTATCTAGCATGATTGAATCTTGCCTCGTTCTACCTGAAAAGTTACGAATTAGTTTGAAATTTTGAAAAAAAGGTAACATCTTAACTCTATTTCAAGAGAAAATCGCTAAAAACAATCAAAAATTTTGTATAAGGAGCAATTTGTTATTATAAAAAAAAATCGCGAAAAATGATATTTAGCGCTATAATCTCGCTAAAACCAAATTTTTCCTTGTGGTTTTTTATGGGACGCTATAAAACTAAATTATGAGGGCGATATTTGAAGAGTAATTATTCATTTATATTCGAAAGCTAATTGAAAGCAAAAAAGTAGAGTTTCAGCTCAAAACAATTTTTTTAACTGAAAATTGAAGTTTTTTATTTTTGGTAAAATTTTTTTTGTATTCATGAAATTTTTTTGTTTGTTGAAGAATGGAACTATTTTATTGGTTTTTTAAATAATAAATATGTCGATCTAAAAATTGATTATTTTTATTTAAAATTCGCCCTTTTTGTTTAAATTTATATGTATTTCATTTTTTATTAAAGTTTTCAAGTAGGAATATATCCTATTCAATAGTTTGAAATTTATATTTTTTTCCAAAGTTATTTTACTCTGTTGCGAAGTATTTTATTTTATTCATTAATTTATTTGAAAATTCATGTCTATGAATAAAAATTCAACGATTCTATTTAAAAATGCACTTTTTGGGTAGAAAATGAACTTTTTAACAGAAAATTTAACCACTCCACTTTTCAGTTAACATTTTTTTTCCAAAAATTTCAGTATACCATTTTTGGTTATTTTTTTGTTGTTGTTAAAAATTAATTTTGTTAAAGTAGAAAATGTACCTCTTTTAATAAGAACTTTACATATTTAGTTTAAAAACTTATTTATTTTGTTGAAATTTGGTCTTTCCAGTAAAAACTTACTCTTCTCATTAAAAACTCATCATTTTGATTAAAAATTGAACTATTAAGTTTTAATTGCAAAATTATCCCTATTAGTTGAAAATTTCACTATTTAAAAAAAATTAAGAATGTTATCATACCACGCTCTATACATTTCTTTAGTAGACCATAATGTCATGTGTGTAAAAGTCAGAACTACGCTAGAAAAAGTGCCTGGAAATTAAAAAATTGAATTTTTTCTCTTCAAACTGAACAACTTATTCTTTTAATTTATTTTACAAATCAGCTGTACACTTTTAATAATAATAATAAGCAAGAAGAAGCGATATTTTACTTATTTAATTCAAATTTTCTCCGAAGTCGGACCCTTTCCTTTAGAATTGTCTCTAGAATTATAAAAAATGAGAATTTTATCAAATATGTTCAGCTTTATTTTGGTTTATCTAAAATCGCAACATTGACTGCTTATATTAAATCTTTTGATTACATACTTGTGATTTATGCCTATTAGATAACTTAAAAAATTATATTTTCATTGTTATTATTATTTATTGCATTGTTCAACCTTTGTTTTTACTTTTATGGTTATCTAATATGTGAAGGAAGCATTTATTTATTTTAGCACATTTTTGATACTAAATTTTCACTGCTAGCCTGAAACAGGTCACATAGCGTCCGAAATATAGTAAATTGCAACCTAAATCTTTATTTTCGTTTATTTGACTCTTGCCACAAAAAATGTATTTCTGCAATGCAATCTAGTGAAAACTAAAAATCCGAGTGACAAACCCCTTAAATTTTGATCACTTTTCGAAACAAAATCTTCAACTGCAATCCCTGAAATTAAATCTCGTTTATTAAGTTGACTCACATCAGTGGAACGCTCTGAAAGTTTCTATGAAGGTATCAAAGTTTAAAAGTATACTCGAAGTCAAAATTTTTCCCAATGCGAACTTTTATGTCAATTTGCAGAGCCAGTAACTCGATTTCTTGGTGGACCTCGATTACTGGAGTTTGAAAAAGGAGCTTTATATATATATACACTACCGCCGGAAATTATGAGATCGATTGACGCAAGGATTATTATAAATCACTGCTGGATTTGAACCACGATAACTCAGCGAAAAAAAGATAGGGCATTTTTAAAAAAACAGTTCGAAAGCCTATAAAATTCCACGTCCAGTGGTGTTAAACATATATTTTTTAATCTGCTGAAGAGAATACAGCACGCGATAAGTTTTAAAAAAAATTCTAGATTTTCTATAATTTTGTATCTCGACTTCAACTTTTAGCATGACCTAGGAAAATTGTTGCAAAGATCTGAAAATTATACGACGTAGAGCCTAAAATTTTATCTTTAATTTAAGCCAAAGAAACTTAAAAAAATCTTAATCGGTTCCCGAGATTCGATAAGAATGTTCAATCGTATCAGAGTTTTAGTCGACGATAACGGTTCTCGGTCGGTCTGCTGCTCGTCTCCTTCGTTGTCCATTATTATTCAATTTCAACATTTTCGAGTGTTTTTCATATTCATAATGTATTTAGAATGTAGATGCACATTTGTTTGAAAAAAAGTTTACTCCCGTAACAATATATCTACATTTTTATTAATATTCTAGTTGATAAAAATATTAAGAAATAAAAAAAACTGTTTATCATTTTTTATTCTTTAATATGGGGATAATTCTGAATTGAAATAATTGTAAATAATTAAAAAAACAATAAATAATTTTAAAAATTTACAGTAATTTGAAATGAAAATTACTGATGAGCAGAATCAAAAGTATAAGAGAGCCCCAATCAAGCGCCACATCTGTGCGTGCGTGGCCTATTCGGTCCTGCCTCAACGAAGGAGGGGAGCAGCAGACCGACCGAGAACCGTTATTGTCGACTAAAACTTAGATACGATTGAACCTTTTTTAATTGAATCTCGGGAACCGATTAAGATTCTTAAAGTTTTTTTTTGGCCTTAATTAAAGATAAAATTTTAGGCTCTACATCGTATAATTTTCAGATTTTTGCAGCAATGTCCCTAGGTAATTGCTGAAATTTGAAGTAGAGATAAAAATTTTTAGAAAATCTAGAATTTTTTAAAAAACTTATCATGTGCTCTATTCTCTTTAGCAAATCAAAAAAATGCATCTTTAACACTTCTAGACGTGGAATTTCATAGGCTTCAAAACTGTTTTTTTTTAAAAAATGCCCTATCTGTTTTTTCGCAGAGTTATCGTGGTGCAAAGCCAGCAGTGATTTTTAATAGTGCTTGCCTCAATCGATCTCATAATTTTCGACGGTAGCACACACACACACACACACACACACACACACACACACACACACACACACACACACACACACACACACACACACACACACACACACACACACACACACACACACACACACACACACACACACACACACACACACACACACACATTATGTAGGGTTCAAGTACGGAAACCTGATATGCCATTATACCACAGTGTTGTAGATTTTCCATTACCATCATTATATGGCCTTGGGTCATAAAATCAAACCGCTGTTTAATACTAGGCTGTTTAAACACAGAAGTGTATAAACATGATTCCCATTGTATGATCGGTCGATAAGTTGAGGGCTCACTGGTTTTTCACCAATTTTAATCACCAGCAATTCAGAATTTAACGCGATTGCACTATAAACGTGTAAGACAATGCAAAATTGCACGTCGCTTAATCTAGAGCGGTCTAAATTTACACCTGTGGTGGTTTAATTTTCTTTTCTTTATCCGTCCGAGGTAGAAAATGAGTTCTGTACAAAAGGTCTCTACACAGGAAAAATTAATATTTGAAGTTTTTAATGTCCGAGTCAACTACTATAGCATAGGGTCAAACGTATGTCATAAATTAGAAACTGAAAAAACAAAAGATAAAGTTTACATTGATTCCTGGTGAAAGATTCATAATCTTTTGTCTTGTAATCGCTCCATTTTTATTCCAGATATAGCGAGAATTACGACGCTAGCGGTATCTATCGTCGTTTAACTTAATTAAATTTGAGAGAAATGGGGATTCCCATCTGTCAGTTTTTTTGCGCTTTTTTCTACAGTCGACGCTATTTACCTTGCCGCGGATGGGACCGTAGAAGAGTTATTTTCCTATAAACGGTGTTCCCCCAGTCTTGAGTCTGATCTTGATGCGTGGTACTTGATGCGAATAGTTGCGCTCGCTACGTACGGTTAGTATCAACGAATTATTGATAAATCTTTGGTTAAACTTGCCATACTTGAGGTTATCTCATGTGAAAAGAAAATAATTATGAGAAATAAATATTATATGATTTCGAAATTCTTTTATAAGCCTCATTAGCAAAGCATATGATGAATTTTTGTACTTTAAAATTGTCTTGAAAGACCTAAACCATTGACAGCAACGTAAATAACGAGTGGAACAATTCTCGGATGCCGAGCCGTCGCGGTCGTGGTGGGGGAAGAGCTCGACCGAGAGTTAGGGGAACTGGCAAGGTAAATAGCGGCTAGGTAAGTAGCGCCGACTGTAATTAGTGTTATATAAGTTCTTAATCGTCTACAATAGTGTAATTTATTTCGGAGGAAATATATTAGTAAAAACTATTTTGTTTCGTGTTTTCTGTTGTTGATTCTACATGTTTTGCCGAAATTTGCTCGCTTCAGCGTGACGAAGTAAGGTGTTCAAAATTATTTTTCCTAATCTCGGTGAAACTTTCGCCAACGTATGTTTGATTTTTAAACGTTACAAGTATTTCCTGCAACAAATTTTAACTTTTGTTTTTTTTGTTTGTTGTTTTGAATCTGATTAGAATTTTTTGTACAAAAACCGTTATAAGAAGTGACTAAGACATTATTTGGTCGATTAGAACCAACACTGGTTAGCTGACTAGCCAATATTGGGACAAGAAAAATCCAATGAGGTTTTTCAAAATAAAATAATTAAAATAACTTACAATTGTAGGATACATTTAACTGTTTTGTTGTAAATTTTACTATAGCATTCATCCTAATTAAAATTAGTACATACATTGAAAAAAGTATTCAAACAATTTCAATTATTTTTTGTTTAAAAATATTATTATTTGCTTGATAATTTCATTGACTGAAAAATCTTTTAAATTAATATTTTAACTATTTTGTTTAAGATTTGTCTTTTTGGTTGAAAAATTTATCTTTTTAATTATAAATTACATTTTTTTAGCAAAAATGAAAGTGCTTGTTTGGAATATTATTTCTGTCTTTAATGAAAAATCTTATTTGGTTGACGAATCATCTCTTTTGGTAGAAATTTTATTTGTTTCAGTTACAAGTCGAACTGTTTGAGTGAAAATTAGTTTGTTTTTCTAATGAACTAAATTTATTTTCTGAATTTGATTGCTTTTAATTTAAATTTAAAACATTTTTTGGTTATAATATCAACCATTATATATTTTTTTAAATTCATCTTTCCGGTAGAAAATTAGCCTTTTTTATTTTAAAATTCAACGATTTTTGAGAAAACTGATGTATTAGGTAATCAAAAGAGGTGAATTACGATCGAAAAATATAATAGTTGATATCTCAAACAAAAATTATTTTAATTACAAATTTAAAGCAGTTGAATTAGTTTAAGATAAAAACAAATTTCCAATTAAGCTGTTAAACCCAGAACCTAAACAGCTTAATTTTCAATGAAAATTGCATTTTTCCTTACGAAAGATAAAATCTATATTTAAAAAGATAAATTTTAGAAGAAAAAAGACGAATTTTCAACCAAAAAGTTCAAAAATTAATAAGAAAAAGATTTTTCAGTCAAGAAAAAAAAAGTTTTAACCAAACTGTTGCATTTTCTATTTGAATAGACGAGTTTTCTTCGAAACACTTATTTTTTTAAGTCAAAAATTTAAATTTTAAACCGGAAAGTTAATTTACTTAATTTTTTTTAAACAACTGAGACAGCGACAGCTTGTCTCGGTTTAGGGAACTTCGTCAAGAATTTGCCGAAATGCGGGACATTAAAATATTTATAACTTATTGAAATAAATGGCTAAACTATTTATAAATTTTAATTTTAAAAATATTTGAAATATTCAAAAACATTATTTCTTCTTTTAGTGTAGGACATTTCAATAATACACGGCCATAAATGTTATGCGGAAAGTTTTGAAATACAAAAAATGGTGAATTTTGTAGCAGTTCATTTACAGATTTTGAGAAGTATTTTTTATTATTTTATACAAAATGTATAACTTTTAGAACAAAAAGAAATGGTTTTAATAAATTCAAAAGAACGTCAAAAATACGATAAAAGTTTTATTTTTATGATTTATGTTGAAATATAAAAGATACTCAACGATATTTATTACTGTTCCAGTATTGGCAATACTTTTTACGTTGTCCCAGTAATGGTCGGTTTACGTTACAAACGAATTTCAATGAAAATTTGAAGAACAGAGGAATAGAGATCTGAAAATACTAATACACTAATGTGTCACAGCCAGTGAGTGAAATTTTTGATGACTCCTAACGAGTTTATAGAAGACAGTGTTGCAAAATAAAAAAATAAAAATTATTTCGAGATTTAATTTTATAATGTTATTCTTATTCACCTTGGCTTATGTTTTATTCATTTTCACGCAGAAATACGAACATTGCACATGTATATTTGCATGTTATCATACGCTTTTTACCCAATGAAAAATCGAAGGAAATTCTGCGGCGGGATTCGAACTAGCTAACACCTACTTCTGACAGAACGAAACTTATCCTTAGCAAATATACCCTACGGTTTACCTGACACGTGGAATATTTTTCACAAATACTAACAGAGAGCCGAAGCTAGACACTGGGGCCGCGTGAAAAATACCTGGTCCCCGTTTCAACAGATTGGAATTAAATGTGATGAAATAAAATCCTTTTTTATGTTGAAAGCTTTAAACTTTTATTAAAGCTTGTAATTTCAAATCAGCCAATTTTGAACAATTTAAATTTGAGCGCAATTCATCATTTTCATCATTTTCAGCTTATTAATTTTATATCGTTTTGTTTTGAATAACTTATATAATATAATAAACCTGTTATCATCCATATAAAAATTTTCTTCACTTTGAATATTCAATAAGTCACAAGTTTCTAAGTAGTTTCTAACTACACCAAACTCTCGCTTTCAATCACCCCGTTTTCAGCCTTCCTAGAACCGCTGGATGCCGCAGTTTCGCAGGGGAGTAGGACGAGAGCGGTTGCGACATTATATATACAGATATATATTCCAATTGAAAACGAGTCAGGCGGCCCTCACTGTTTACGTTTCTGTCCCCCCGAAATCAGTCCAAGGCCATTTGAAGGCAACCCCCGACACTTGACTGAAAGCGAGAGTTTGGTGTAATTTTAAATTGTCTAAATCATTATCATTTGTTGAAATAATTTTTTTTCTACTGTAAATCGTGTAAAGTTATGATTCTCCTGGTTGAATGATACAGTGGATAAATTTCAAGAATAAAATTTATTTTTCAATATAGCTGGTAAATATTTAAACAGCATTTATCTGTTTAAACCATTTTTCTCCTCAAAAACTTGAAAAGTTTGTTTTTCTAGAATTAATGACACAATTACCGAATGTTAAATTTAATTTATTCAGTCATATTGTCTATTTAATAAATCGTGCAAAGTTATTGTTTTTTGGAAATAATGTTGCAGTTAATGCATGTTAAGAGTGAAATTTTTTGTGAGCAACACTTCACAATTCTTTAAACAATGTCACTTGCTCCTTATTATATGAAAGATGGAGAGCGTTCGAGTTTAAAAAGTAACGATTGTTTAAAAAATTGGTGCATCAGTTCTAAAGTAATGAAATAAACGATAATAAGAGACATAGTGTGCGTAAAAATAATTTATGCTACAAAATAGAAAATACTATCTTTAGCATGAATTTGACATATAATTAATATTTCTACTCTTTTGAAGCATTTCCCGGAAATATAAAGGGGTTGGAAGGGCAAAGAATGGATAAAAAGAACTTTTTTCTCATTTGAGAAAAGTAAGCTTTTCCTGTTTAAAATTTCATGTTTACTTAAAAAGCTAGGGCACCAATTAATGTTGACTGATTTGAAAAAAGCATATAGGCCTTTTATTTTTCTAAGAGACAAACAAAATAGGGGGCGGGGGGTCGATCAGAAAAAATGTTAAGTCGATTTTGTATACCAGTTTATTATAAAATTGTTTTTGTAATTGAATTTTTTTATGCAGCTTCTTATCAATTAAAAAAAATTGAACCCTTATATATCATGGCGTATTTTTTTCGGAGAAAACGTTTCTCGTGACTTTACTATATCTAATTTTAAATATAAGTAAATAATCTTCAACTACAGTTATGTGTTTAAAATATTGTATTTATAAATTTTTTTTACGATTTTTGTCATAAACAAGTTTATTGGAAAAATGTAAAAAAATAAAGATGAAGAAAATGTTTTCCCGAAACAACAAGCCAGAAATTATTATTAATATTCAACTATTTTTTCTAAATTGGTTAAAAACGATAGTAAGAAAAACTCACATAGAAAATACATTGTTTAAATAACTTACTTTTTTTTAGTTTCAAAAATTTTCAATAAAAAATGTTTTTGTTTTAAATGTCATTATCAGTAATATTATTTTGATTTTGAAAAATTATTTTTTAGAGATTTTATTTTTGACAGGAGAAAAAACTTAAACGTCCTTCCAAATCTTTACAGCTTTTTAATTACCGGTTTTTAGATCTAATTTCTATTTAAAAGACCCATTATTTTATACAACAATTTTTAAATCTTCAGGAATACGAAAAAAAACAAATATTCGAGGCTTTTCTGCTGTTAAAAAATTAAAGCTGATTTTAAAGTGGCTTTTCCATTTTTTCACATAATGTTTACCCAGCTTCCTTGAAGAAATTTTTTCTATATCCCAAAGATTTTCTCTGCTAATAGTGCATGGAAAATAAATAATTAAAAAAGAAAACAAAAAATATTATTTTTTACATTTGTCCTCTTCCCTTTTTTGATCTTCTAGCCTTGACAGTTTTTTTCTATTGTGTTTTGTTACAGTACATAGCCCCCAAATTAAGAAAAAAATTTTAAATCACCCTGAAAAGATTATTTAAAAAAATATTAATTTAAGTTTTTCAAAAAATGACCGGGTTCATATTTATAATTTTCCAGACATGTACAATTTTTCTTTGAAGTAGGAAAGCCTAAAAACACATAAACAAATGTTCTATTATTCCTGTAGATTTGAAAATATATTTTTTAAATAAGTGGTCCATGAAACGTGCATTGTCATCTGCAGAATGTTAATTAGAAATCGGAAAAATACGTTGAGACTTCTGGAATGTTCAAACACATAAAAATTTGATACAAATGAAAATGTAAAAATGATGGAAATACGAATTTTTAAATCACTTTTTCTTAATGCGCAACTTCAAGGTTCATCAATCATGACCGAATTAATTATACTTTTTTAGGGTCCTAATTCAGAATTTTTATTCATGCTTCCAATTTCGACTTCCATAATTTGGATTTTTCGACCCATCCTAATTTTCGTTCCAAATAAGTTTGGAAAATCACTATTAGTCTCTTAAAGCAAAGGCTACTAAATTCGCATTTGAATTTAAGGGTGGTAAGACTAATAAACAAATAAAAAATAAAATAAAATGAATAACGAAATAGATAAATTTTTTATTAATTTTGGGATGTCTTCATAAATGCTCTTGTTTTGCGAGTGGAAAATGTGGAGAATTTTGTATTGATGAATGCAAAGGAAATTGAAACTAGTTGTATTCAAATGCAATATAAATTTACATTTCCCTTCGGTACTAACAGATTTTTTTATACCCACCCGTAGTCCACGATATTGAATATTATGGCGTCAATCGATATTATTGAATATTAAATTTTTAGTTTAGTACCATAATACTACTCTCTAATTGAAATTTCCTTCTTTTCAAAGCCAAATCAAAAGCTTCCTTATGAAAATTAACAGAATAATTAAATAATATTTTGGTCAAAGTTCCAATTTGGTTTGCCTTGGAAATATTGTCTATTTTTGTTGAGGTACGGATCACAAACTAAAATTTATTCTTTTGAATTTTCATTCAAAAATGGCCATTTTTGACAGATTTATGAATATATCAAAAAGTAATATATATCATAGTATTTGGTCATCCATTCTTTTCTGATTAAAAAGTAAAAACAATTATTCTTGTGTAAAATACTCATATGCAAAACATTTCTGTAGAAAATGTTTGATTCACACAAAATATTTAATAATTTAAAATAAAAATAAAATAAAAATAAAAATAAAATAAAAAAAATAAAAAAAAATTAAATAATAAAAAACTTTCCTTTCCAAGTGGAACGTGCTCGAAAAATTTATATCGACGGAAATCTAAATGACTTTTTTATTGTGTAAGCTCAAGCTATGGAAATAGCAATTTGAAAAAGATTGTATTCTTTTTTCTCCTTCAATATAATTTTTTTCACAAATATATAAATATTATTTTATGGGCAAAATATATTGAATATCAATTTTTTTTGGCACATTTAAGGTACTATGTGTTCTTTTATACGAGAAGTGGTTGCCTAAATATTAGCAAAGTGGCATCAAGCATTTATGTTCATAAGAACCTTGTCAGATTTCCGACGCATTCGTGGTCTTTGGCAAACGTCCAAATCCACAGCAGATTAGCAGTATCAATTCCCATTCCTTTTAAGAAGTTTAAACAACAAAAACGCCTTCTGCGAATTATGATTTAATAATTATTAATTTTACTGGGGAAAATATGAACATACTTCAAATATCCATTGTCTGCCTAAAAAAAAAAATTAATTAGAAAAAGAAGTTATACCATGTTTTATAGAAGATAATATTGCTGAATATCTAATGCCAACTGGCAGAAGTGAAACTTTGATGGATTTATTTTGAAATTTGTTCACAAGAATAATCATAAGTTTTGAGGATATTCCATAATAAAAAAGTGTAGGGAGAGAGATAAAGATAGAATAAGAGAGAGGGGGTATATACAAGCTTTAAATAACATGGCAGCAGTGGGGATATCGGAGGGGATTGTTTAGAGTAATTGCGAATCGTTTTGCAAAAGGCAGGCGACAATAACAAGATAATGCATAAAAAGCATATCGTGGCAGTAGTGGAGGTTTGAGAAAACTAAGTCTTTCCAGTTTAAAATTCCATGTTTATTTAAAAAGGTCGGGTACAAGTTAATGTTGACCGATTTGAAAAAAGCACATAGACCGTTTATTTTCATGAAAGACAAAGAAAATGGGGGGGGGGGGAGGGAGTCAACCAGAAAAAATGTTAAGCCGATTTTGTATACCAATTCATTATAAAATTGTTTTTGTAATTGAATTTTTTTCTGTCGCTTTTTATCAATTAAAAAAAAAAAATAAACTCTATGGCGTATTTTTTCGGCGAAAACTTTTCTCGTAATTTTACTATATATAATTTTAAATATAAGTGAATAATCCTCAACTACAGTTACGTGTTAAAAATATTCTATTCATAAATTTTTTTACGATTTTTGCCGTAAACAAGTTTATTAAAAAAATTTAAAACCATTAAGGCAAAGGAAATGTTTCCACGAAACAACGAGCCACAAATTATTATTAAAATTCAACTTTTTTTTAATTGGTTACAAACGATAGTAAGAAAAACTCAAATAGAAAAGACATTCTTAACCTGGCTGCAGTGGGGATATTGAAGGGAATTGTTAAGGGTAATTGCGAATCATTTCGCAAAAGGCAGGCGACATTAAACGAGATGATGCATATAACGCATATCGTGGCAGTAGTGGGGATAGCGAAGAGGAGCCTTTAGTGCAATTGTTAATCGCTACACATAAGAGATAGACAGAGGGATATTTTGCATTGTTTGGTTCTTCCACCGAACATTTTTTTCAGTTTATTACGATCCCGAAAGAAGTTTAGCTCGAAAATATCATAGGGAAATTAGTTTAGGTCTCTAATGATTTTCCTACCATTTTTCGCAGAGACTGTTTGAAGTTCCTTTACTATAAATTAAATTAAATTAAACATAATCATCCAAGTTCTAGAAAAAACGTAATCATTCAAAGAAATCTTAGAATTCGATTAAAATCTTCAAATCTTGTAAAATACCTTAACATACCTTAAAATCCCTTATAATTTTTGCAATTACTAGGAATTTCTGTAAATGGCATTCTCTGTATTAAAGTTCACCAAATACTATTTGAAATCCTTTAAATATAAATTAAACTTATTTATTTAGATTCTCTAAAAACAATATAAATCCTTTAAAATCTTTAAAATTGCTGAGAATCCCATAATATTTAGTTTCGCTTACATTACAAAATTATTTTGAAATATCTTGAAATCATTGGAATTCCTTAAAATTCCTTGAAAACTTTCCTGAGGGAATTGCAAAACTTTATTAAAATAAGTAGAAGTCACGTTAAAAATGCCTTGAATATTAAAATTAAATTAATCTTATTCATTAAATTTCTCTAAAAAAATTCTTCAAATCCCTAGAAATAATTAGAGGTTGAATGAAGAAATAAAAATCTGGCGATATTCCTTAAAATGCCTCAAAAATATTTAAAATATTTGAATTTCTCAAAATGTTTCTTTTGTGACCCATCAAAATTCACTAAGAGAAGTAGCAATTATTTAAAATTTCTTGGATATAAATTAAATTAAACTTACGTCTTTTGATTTATTTTTGAAAATTCTCTAGATGTCTCTTGAAATTTTGCAAATATTTTGAATTCCTTTCGAATCCCTTAAAACTTCTAAAAATGTTTGTAAATCCTTTAAGGCCTCCGAAAATCAAGAAATTTGTAACGAAATTTCCCTACTTCATTTTTTTGAATTTATTTTAATTGTCCTTAATTTACCATAGGGGTCACATAATTTTGCAGATAAAAAATCCCGAATACTAAAAACTACCGTAAATATAATTTTTGAAACAAGAAATTTTCAAACAATGAAAATGTTAAATTAATAGAAAAAATAAAACTGCCCAAGTTCTTGTTTATTTGGGAATTGGAAAAAAATAGGTATTTACAATTTCAAGAACTTACTAATTTCGAGAAATTGAAATTTCAAAATTTTGAAGATTCTAGTTTCAAAGCTTTAGAAATCTGAAATTTCGAAAATTTTCTTATCTTATTAAAGTTTAATTTTAAAATATTTGGAATATTTTAATTTCGTTAATAAATATTTTCTGTAGTTTCTTTTCTCCGGAAAATATAATTTTTTGGAAATTCTCTAGTTTTGTAATTATATCTTCGCTATTGTTCAACATTTGTGGTTTTAATTTTCGGAAAAATTATTTTATCCTCTATGAGATTAGCTTCTTTGAAATAACAGCTAAGAATGTAAAAAAAAAACTAATATATAATAAATAAGTATAGCAAGGGCGAAACTCAAGGGTATCTTCCAAATTTAACTACGAATAAAAAAATAAAAAAATAAAAATGCAGCAAAAAATTCAAGGTGACCGTTATAAGTCTTCGTATAACGGTCACCTTTGATTTTTGCTACATTTATTATTTTCATTTTTTTGTAGTTAAATGAGGAAGAAAAAGATAAAGTAAAAGATATTATCTTTATAACTTGCAACTCAAATATATTTTTTTAAATCTCTGTGGTTTTTGTACAGAAATACACGAAAAAAATTGATAGGCTCCAGGACTCGAAATTTACAGGACTGCAAATTTTCAAAATTTGGAATTTCGTATCTTATACAACAATTTATTTAGCAAAGGATTACACTGGATACAAAAAATCGACAATAATTCTAATTCATACCAAATTGCAATTTTTTTATATTTTCTGGAATTCTAATTTTTACTTTAGGATCTCATTGATATTTTTTCTAGTCTATTTTTATGTTAAAAATGTTAACACAATCTCAGGAAAATGTGTAAACTACAAGTTATAACGATAATCTCAGTAAATAACAAAATCAAAAATTCGATGTGCTTTCTGTTTTGATACCCAGGTACTGGCGATTTTTTTCCTAGTGTATTTTGTTTATAGGAAAACAGAGGTGAATTAAATAGGAATTTCCTCTTAGAAAATAATTAATTGTAAATCCAAAAAAACTGGGAAGAATTTTTTGATTGTACTTTTATAATTTTTTTAATTTAAAAGTTGAAAATGTGGAAATGTACCGTTTTAAATGCTTATTGAAAGCCAAGGAATTACTTTCTTACTTTCAGTCGCTTCTTTTGAGAGATGATCACTGATTAGAGTTTTCTTTTTGAAAAATATCTTTAATTCAACACATTTGAAATGCAATGCTTTCGTATAAGTTCAGATTAAATTATACAAGTCTTTTTGGTTTAAAATTCCTTTCAAACATTTTACTTACTTTTTACAATGGTAAGTTACAACGTATAAGATATAATAATTATGGGAAGAAACATTAAAAAATGAGACTAATTTCAAATATATAGCTTTTTATAATAAGTATATAAATTCAAAACTGAGCTTTTTTGGAACTTAATTTTTTTCGAATTACGTTTTAGTTTATAAGAAAAGACCTTAAGTCGTGCATTTAAAAGCCTTTTGAAAGCATAAAGAAATAAAAAGAAGCAAAGTTATAAAACATGTCTTTTTGTTTAGAATTTTGGCTTTAATTTCATGAGAAATAAAAGAGCTACTTGAACTACAAAAAACCTGAAAAACTCGAAAGTTGAAATACTGGAAATAAAAAATAAAAGTGTTTTTCCTTATGTTACGATATTTTTCAAAGGGTGTTATTAGGCATCACTTTGCGCATTATTATGAATTATTACGCGATTATTACGCCTTTTGCGCAATTATTGCGTGTTATTGCGTGTTATTGCGCGTTAATGCGCTTGATTGCGCCATTATTGAACGAGAACTATACGGGGTAATGCGCGAGTGAATGCCCCCTCCAGACTGCTAGAATTCATATGAAATTGCGCTTAAATATTGTTTCAGATTTTTCTAATTAAGAATTAATCATTAGAATAGTGATGTCTAATTTTTTTCCCTGTAATTATATTGGTTTAAAGCTAATACAAACAAATCTACCATCCGTGAAATTGCAGAGAACAATGTTTCGAGTTCTCCCTCCTTGCAGGTGCGTGCTCAATAATGCAGCGAGGGAAATACATAATAGACTAGTTGAATTGAAACTACTTCCCATATTCACTATATTGGCAGAGCTGAGACCAATTTCAGGAGATGCCTTAAATTGTTATTTCAAAATTTATGTGAAAGCATAGAAACATTAATTACAAATGATAAATTTTTCACAAACCTGGAAACGTTAAATTTTCAGTTGAAAGAATTAATTGGAGGTTGAAAAAATTAATTTTCACCAAAAAATATTAAGTTCGCAATGAGTCGATAAATCTCATTAAGAAATTCTAGGTATTTTTGATTGAAAAAGTCTAATGTTATATTTTTGGTTAGAAAATCATCTCGCTTAGTTGAAAATTAAAACCATCGTTTTGTTTGCATATTCATCTTATTTGTTGAAAATTTGAACTTCATTTGAAAAAATTAATCTTCTGGTAAAACTCATCTTTTGGCCTGAATGTCGAACTATTTTGTTCAAAACTGATATTTTCAATTGAAAATTGATCTTTTTTGTTCAAAATAAATCTATTTGGTTAAAAATGCATGTATTTAGTTAAAAAATTGCGTTTTTTGTTGAGAATTAATATTTTTTGGTTAAAAACTGAACATGTTGATTTAAACTTGAACTAGTTTAAAAAAATTAATTTTTTTTATTTAAGGACTCATCACTGTAGTTGTAAATTAAGATTTTTGGTTCGAAAATTGAACTGTTTTTATACAAAATTCGTATTTTCCGCCACAAAATTTCACAATTTGGTATACATTCAAGTATTTGGATAAAAATCAACTTTTTTGAGAATTTATGTTTTCGGTTGAAGTCTCCACAACTATTTCGTTAAAAATTAAACTATTTTTTTTTAAATTTATTATTTCATGGAAAATAAACTTTTTATCAACAAATTACGTTTTCGGTTAAATATTGAACTTTTTATGGACAATTCGTCTTTTTGTCTTTAAGATTCGTCAACATTTTAAAAAATTGATGTTTTCTTTTGAAAATATGTCTTTTTGGTAAAAAAAAGAAGTTCTTTTCGAAATATTCATCTTTTTGACAAAAAATCTATTTATCTAGTTAAGATTGTATACCTTTTGGTTTCAAATTTAACAAAATACTTCAAAGTCGAACTACTTTTTTAAACATTTTTGACTATATGTCATCTTTACTGATTTTCGAAAGATATCGTTCTAAATGTACCCAAGTATCATATTTTTAAAAAAGATTTTTTTAAATTGACATTAGGGTCGATATCATTAATGTTCATTCTGCAATTAATTACAAAAATATATTTTATTCTATTGCAGAAAAAATATAAATATTGTTGACCATAATGCCAAGTGAAAGATTTTCTTTACAATTATGACACTTGGTTCCATTAAAAACGATATCTTTAAAAGATGGGTTTTAAACAGAAATAATTTCGTAAATATTCAACAAAAACCAAAACGATTTTTGAGCCAGTTGAATTAAACCAAAAAGACGAATTTTCAAACAATAGCTTAATCTTCTACCGACAAGATAAATTTTTCATTGAATCTGCAATTAATTAAGAAAAAATTTAATAATTGCAGAACATAAATAAATATTATCGGCCTTAATGCCGAATTGAAAATCGTCTTTACAATGATGATATTTGGGTAGAATAAAAACGATATCTTTAAAAACATATTTTTTGACCAAACATCATCCCCTAAATATTCATTAACAAAAAATGAATTTTCAACCTATTTAATTCAACAAAAAAGAATATTTTTTAATTAATAGCTTAATCTTTAACCGAAAAGATTAATTTTTAATCATAGAAATGAATATGAAGAAGATTTTTGAATTTGTATTAGGGTTGATAATATTCTTTTTTTATAATATTTTATATATATTTATATAAATATATTAATTATATAATATATTTACTTAAATATTCATTTAATTTTATTTTAAAGAATTTCATCCCCTATTATTCTCACATTTTCGTGAAAAATCGCACTATTTCCCTTGTTTAGAGAGAATTTTGTAGTCTGCCGAACAGGCTAAGCGCAAAATGGGTACACCAAACTGAAGTAAACTTTCCTTTAATCATGAAAAGTTTACTCCAGTCTGATATAATCAGCCGACCATTACCCTGTTTCAAATATTACCTGCAACGTTTCGTACCCTAAGTTTTTTAAAAGCTAATTTCAATTGACTAATTTCAGGATATATTTTCTGTAAGAATAATCAATTGAGTAAGTAAGCTTTATTTGAAAAAGAACATCTTTTCTTATTTTTATAAACAATTATCACGTTAAATTCTGGTGACTTTTTTTTTCTACCTACTGCAGGGTGGTTTCTCGAATTGGAAATGATTAACCTCTTTTAATCTCTTTTTGACGTTTAATGTGTGGGTTCATAAAATCTTTCTGGAGAGCATTTCAGTGTCAGATTAATTTGCGAAATCAGAGGGATAATGCTCGACAAAGATAGATCCCATGCTTGTAAGCGGCAGGTCATGTACCAGTTCTTTTCGCACGTCAGTTTAATTATGACAAATTGCTTCCTCTTGACAAATCATAGTCATAATATGCGTTTGCCAATGTTGCCTGTTTATCCTCTTCACCAGTAGAGCGCAGTATTAGATTAAAATTCACTATAATTCAATTACATTTTCATCAAAAGCAGCTTAGCAAAGGATTTGTCAGCATATTCTATTCAGCCGGGAATTATAGAAACGCAAATGTAATGCAAAGTCAAATCGGTATTACAATGGAAATCAGGTTAAGCGGTTAATTTTGAAAGGTTCCGTCAATTAAAGAAAATATTTGACAATAAAAATTTGTCCATACATTTGCGTTATTTTATTTTCTACTTTAGAGGAAATTCATACCATAAAAAATGAATATTCAATTAGAAACATTTTAAAAGAAACCTGTATTATCATGAGAGTTAGTTAATATGGATAACTGTAGATGTCATTTCAGAATCTGTGAAAATATAAATGAAAAATATTGATCAAGTTAACGCTTTAAATAACAGAAAATACTGAACGTCATTTAGACCAGATTGAAAATTAAATTATTTTAATGGTAAAATTAATTTTTACTGAAAAAAGATCTTCTTAGTTCCCTCCACTGGAAAAGCACCTAACCGGCAATCGAAAGTCCTGTGGTTCGATTCCTGGTGAAGCGAAGTGAGAAGATCTTTTTTCAGAAAAAATGTGTTTAATAATTGAAAAATTTATTTTCCGTCTATTCAAAAATGACGTTTAGTGTGCTCTAATATTTGAAGAGCCAACTTGATCGATAGTTTTGATTTATATTTTAGCAGATTGTGGAAAGACATCTATACTGATCGATGGTAAATAGTTCTGATGGTAATACAGATTCCTTTAATGTACTCGAATAGAAACTTACCGGTAAGTTCTCAATCGATTTTATTGTTGAGTACTTATGATAATTAAGGTTTTTTACCGAAGTAAATGTAAACTTTTCAGATCAAATGGCTTTCAACGCACTAATGTTGAGTTTTAATAATTCAGGGGAAATTGCTCAAATTATTAACCAGGTATTAGCTCGCTGCTTTACTTTATTCATTTGAAAAAAAGTCAGATTATAAAAATTGCTTAAAATTGAGATTGGATTTGCATAAGCTTATTATATCATATAATTATGCGTAACCAGGTATGAAAAGGCGTTTTAAAATAATTGATTAAATAGTTATATATTCCAATTATAATGCAATTCAATTTACAATGCGTAATTCGTAAATCTATTTATGAAAAAATTTTCTATCTTAGATTTTAATTTTTGGTCTTACATTTTTAATTTAAAGAAATTCAAAATGCAGACTTGAAGACTTAAAAACTAAAACTTAAAAGGTTTTAAAGTTGAGAATTTTGCATAAAAACATTTGTCCTTAAAAATTGATTATTTATTAAAATATTTATCAGTTCTGAAAAAATTTCAAAAATAATTTTTAAATTGAAAACATTTAGCACCACTTTTAGATTTCTCAAGATTTGGAAATAAAATTAAAAAGATTTTGCATGGTGCTTTAAATAATTGAAATGAAAATAATTTAACTTCTTATTTACAAAGTGTTCAGCCAAAAAAATTATTTTTTCAATTTTTAATGTTTCCACCTCAAAATTGATTGAAATAATAAATTTTTTAATATTTTAAAGTTGATGTATATATGAATTTAGAGCATGAAAAATGATAACTTGGATTTATATTTTTAGAATTGAATTTGAATATTTGCACTCTATTATTTATAAAAGTTAAAAAAATTTTAATTTTGGAGTTTACCTGCATCTTATTTAAACTTGTTTAATTGAAAAGTGTTAGTACCTTCCATTTTATATGTACAAATTAGTGAGCATTCAAATGCAAAAATTTTGTATTACAAAAATTTTCTACTTCAATTTACAAAGTTTAAAATTCAAGTGTTTTACTTTGTGTCCTTTAATTTGTAGTTTATTTTTTAGTAGTTGAAATTGAAAAATGTTTAGCTTTCGAGTTCCAATTTTTAGATTTTATGGGTCCTTAAAAATGTTTTCGAACCGAAAAAAATGTTAACGTTTATAATGACATTATAAAACCGAAATGGCAAAAATACAAAGAAAAAATTTTTACAGGCGAAACTCCAACAGAAATGGTTCACACGGCCCTGATGGTTCTTAGATTAGAGAGTCCCGAGATAGTACGAAGGCCATTGAGGGTACATCCGAGACAGCCACTATAGTGGGACTGCAATAGTTTTGTTAAATAGAAAAATTCTGGTTCTTCAGAAATGTGAAATTTTTAAATAAAACATGTTCTTAACTCAAATCTGATAAAGTTAATTATTGTTTAAAAGAATTTATATAATCAATCAATTAAATTTTATTCTAAAAATATGGAGTCTACTGTCTATAAAACTACAAATAATTTTAATTCATAATTTTTCTTGTTATTTAGGTTTAAGTACATTGAATATAAATGTTATTTAACAAGAACAAAAATAAGTAACAGTAAAAAACGAATGTTCTCGTTATTTCTTGTAAATTCTCGATAAATTCTCGGTATCGTTCGGTAACTCACTCTGTTAACTGCTTCAAATTTAAGTAACTAAGATTTTTGTAAAATGATTTGATGAAACAAATCAATCCTTTCTTCGACCGTTGATATTTATTGATTTCTAATCGTAGATTTTTAAATTATTTATGTCTTACGGTCCAATCGTAAATCGAAAAAATAAATATGAGTCAAAAAAACTTGTTCTTCGAAACTCAGATATTTATTTAATAGAAAAACTCCTTTTGAAACTTTCTAACGTTTCGGTACACATGCGTACCTTTTTCAAAGGTTCTTAACCTAAATAATTATATTAAAGATTAGTAATTATAGTCTAAACAAATATGATGGATAATTACGTAGATTTAAATACATTGTTACCTGAGTTGATGAAAATTTAAAATAGTCAAACAGATCAATTTTGAGTAAAAAAAAGTAACATTTCAGTCAATAATTTAAAAAAATGAATTAAAATTTAGACATTTTTTAGAAGACTCAAAAATTTTTTTCGAGACTTCAATCGATTTAAACTCCATTTTTTGAAATTTGTATGAGAAAAACAAATTAGCGTAGGTTAGGACAGACAAACAGAAATTGACAGTTTCAGAAATACATGAAGAATACGTAATTAACGATGATGCAATAGGCAAGTTTCCATTGAAAACTACTGATGTGGAAATTTCTTATTTCAAATTTAAACTCAATTACGCGCTTCCACATCAGTGGTTTTCAATGGAAACTTGCCTATTACATCATCGTTCATTATGTATTCTTCATGTATTTCTGAAACTGTCAATTTCTGTCCGTCTGTCCTAACCTACGCTAATTTGCTTTTTTCATAAAAATTTCAAAAAATGTAGTTTAAATCGAGTAAGTTTCGAAAAAAATTTTTGAGACTTCTAAAAAATGACTAAATTTTAATTAATTTTTTTTAATTATTGACTGAAATGTTACTTTTTTTGACTGAAAATTGATCTGTTTGACTATTTTAAATTATCATCAACTCAGGTAACAATGTATTTAAATCTATGTAATTATCCATCATATTTGTTCAGACTATAATTACTAATCTTTAATATAATTATTTAGATAAAGAACCTTTGAAAAAGGTACGCATGTGTACCGAAACGTTAGGAAGTTTTAAAAGGAGTTTTTCTATTAAATAAATATCTGAGTTTCGAAGAACAAGTTTTTTTGACTCATATTTATTTCTTCGATTTACGATTGGACCGTAAGACATAAATAATTTAAAAATCTACGATTAGAAATCAACAGCAAGCATGTATTTCTGAAAAAAGATTCTTTCTTCGATCTCTCTAATAGCTTAATGAAAAAGCAACCGACCGGCAATCGGAAGATCTCTGGTTCGATTCCCAATGGGGTGAAGTGAGATCTTTTCTCAGAAAAAACAATAATTTTAGGATCAGTTCTAACAGAAATGATCTTATGTCAAAAATTTTAACTTTCAAATAAAAAATAAACGGATTTTTAACTAAATTTTTGGATTTGCAACCTTTAAAAACGAATTTTCAAATTAAAAATAATTAACTTCAAACAAAATGCAGTTGAATGTACTCTGTTGTAAAATTGCAATCAAAAAGGTACAAACAAACCTTTTTAGCTTCAATTCAAGCCAAAAACTTTATAATACTTTTTTATTTTATCACATCATAGGCGGAAGTCGCTCGGAAAAGGGAGCAAATAAGAAATAAGCTCCAGACCTGGTCAGTGTACTCAGAGGACTTGGATCATTGTGAAATATCGTTGGAAATAGAATAACGTACGAGACTTTTGGGTCTCAGTCGAGGTTTGGTTCTAGAAAATAAATGCGGGGCTTTGAAAATCGTATTTCTAAAGCGGTACCAATTTTTTCTTGCATGGAATGCAGACGTGACCCTTATTAGATATTTATGATTGATCATTTAGATTGCAAACAATTTATTACAGCTTCAATTTTTCCGGAAAAGAGAGCTTTCGTGGCTCAGAAAGAGGGTAGGGTAAGTTACTTTTTTTAGTACCTAGTAACAGTGACGTTACTCATAACTGTCATTAATTACAGTTACTAATTAAAGTAACTTTGAGTTACCTGAACAGTTACTTTGTTCTCTTCTTCATTTTTATGATTTGAAAATTAAAATAACTAAGAACATAATTGATCAAAACTTACTTTAAAAAGAATCAGACGTTAGTTAAAGTAAATAAAAAATGCAAATATATTTCGGCACTATGCAGAGAATGAATTTCGACGAATAAAATAGTTGACAATACCGTCTGAATAACTGTATTAAATAATAGTTTTAAATTTTATACGCTAAAATTGGTTTCATTAAATTCATTATTTTTTCTAGATTTAGGTCTCTATCCTAGAACAAGACTTTTGAATACGAGAGTTGTATTTTCAAGTCAAATACGATTAATTCAAATAGATTATTTTTCAAATAAATAGTTGGACTTTCTTTCCAGTTATTTAATTTTTTAACAAAACACATGAATTTTCATATCGAAAATATTAAATTCATCAAATAATTTAATTTTAGACCAAATAGATGAAATTTCAACAAAAGAATTAAATTTCCAAAAAGAAAGTTCGCTTTTTATCGAATAGTTGATTTTTCTACCACAAAAAAAAAAGAATTTAAAGCGAAATAGTTAAATTTTCAAACCAAGAGAAGAATTTTATACCGAAAGGTTTATATTTTCTATAAAAAAAAACGATATTTTTACAAAATAGTTAATCCTTCAACCAAAGAGATGTATTTTAAACAATAATTATGAATCTTGAACCAAGGAACTAAATTTTTAACGAAAAAAATTTTTTGTTTAAATTAAACATTGTTCAATTGAAACAAAAAAAGAAGAATTTAAAACCAAATAGCTAAATCTTTAACCAAATAAGATTACATTTTTTCAACAAAATAGTTGAATTTCAACCAATCAAGATGAGATTTTCTTTTGACCAAAAGAGATAAATTTTAAAACGAAAAATGGCGAATTTTGAACCAAGAAGTAAACAAAATTTCCACTAAATTGTTAAATTTTCAAACCAAAAGAAAGAATTTTCTACAAAAAAGTTTAATTTTATAGATAATTTTCAACAGAAAAGTTACTTCTGGCCAAAATAGTTGAATTTTCTACCAAAATGAATGAATTTTTAACAAAGTAGAATAATTTTGAAGGCGGAAGTTGAAAATTAAAAAAAAAAGAATGGCCATGAAAAATAAATCTTTCAATATAAAAATTGAACTGTTTTTTCGTTAAAGTTGAATCATTTTTATTTTAAAATTCAACTATTTTCTTGAAAGTTAATATGTTTCATTGAAAATTCATCTTTTTGTTCGAAAATGCGACTATTTCGATTAAATTCAAAAATTTTTTTCTTAAAGATTTATCAATTTATTTGAATATTCATCATTTAGGTCGAAAATTAATTTCTTTCTTAAGAAATGTAACTATTTCGCTGGCATTTTTTTATTGAAATTATAGAAACCTTGGTTTATAAATGTAATTGCTCAGTTTAAGGTTCATTGTATTTGTTACAGAATGTATCTTATTATAAAAATTCATCTCTTCGGTTGAAAATTTGTGCTTTTTTTTGTTGAATTCGATTGCTGTTTATTCTAAAAAAGAATATTTTTAGTTGAAATATCAACTAGTACATTTTTGGGTACAGTTAGTACATTTTGTTAAAAAAATTATTTTTTTTTAGTTGAAGATGAATCATTTTCAATAAAAATGTATTTCTTCAATTGAAAATTTATATTTCTTTAGCTGAAACTTCTAATTTATTTATTTTTTGAAAATTCGCCTTTTTTGGTAGAAGGTTAATCTTATTTGTTGAAAATTCATTATTTTGGTAGAGAATGTATTTATTCTGTTAAAAATTTAACTGTTTTGTTGAAAGTTAGATCATTTGGATTGAAACTTCATCTTTTATGATAGAATAAATCTATCTCGGGCGAAAATAAAATTTTTCTCAAAAATTAAACTATCTGGGTTGAAAAATCTACTGTCTTCTAAAAATTCGTCTTTTGGTTTGCAAATTTAAGTATTTAGGACACATGGCGACGTTGCGGCTTGATATGTTGTGTAGTTTAAGAAATTGAAGAGCCAGAAATATCATTCAAGTAGGAACAATTTTCTCTTTCGTTCGTATATTTTAAGGTGTACATTGAGAAGCCCTAATCCATTCAAGTAGAGCGTGCAAATATAAATTGGATTTTCTCGGATTGTTTCCACACAGCAGTTTTCGCACTGATTTGCAGACCTAGCGAAGAAACCCGATTATCGACTAGCACGTTGAAAGAAATGAAGAGAAAAAGGAAAATGGAAAAAGGAAAGGGGAGTTTAAAGGAAGGATTACGTTCTCTGTAAACATCTTCCGTAGCTAATTGTGTTTCGATACTCTACGGCAGCTAACTTCCAAGTTACTTTTACTTAACTAAGATGTACCATTTTCCTTTTAGGTGCAGTGTGAATATCCATTCGGTGAATCTCTTTATCTTCGAATCGAATCTTCTCTCCTTAGACATTAGATCCTCAACTGTGATTACAGGATTTAGAGACACTCTCATCTTGGCTATAGCCTTATAAAAACGAGAGGAGAAATTCTGTTCAAATTAAATAACTTTCAAAACGTAATCTCTATATAGACGCACTCAGAACAAGATATAGTTTATTTTTCTACATATTTTGGTTGATCCAAGCAAAGACTTTGATTAATTAAAGATAATATTTCAGTTATTTTAAATAAGTATTTTTATTAGTCTACCAAAATATTTTGGTTTATTTAGCAGAAACTTGTAGTTCATCTAAACCTAAATAACCCAGCACAATTTCCATAGCAAATGGCTTACCATGGAATTGTGCCATCATGAACGAATTATTAAGCAGTTTATTTAACTACCAATTATCATAAGGCGAGACACTTACACGTTAAGGCATTTGTATTTTTTGTTGTACAGGATTTGTTCCTTATTTGATTAAAACTTATTTTGATAAGGAAGTAGCTAAATGTTTGTGGATGATGGAAGGTTGTCAAGGAAGGTAATAAAGAATGTTCGTGAAAATGTTCCATTAAAGTCCCCGAAACTAGGCGTTTGTTCGCATATCAAGGAAGGTTTCCTAAGAAGGTTCGTATGAAGGAAGGCTCACAAGGAAGGTTCTGAGAATGTTCGTGAATAACGTTGCAGCAAGGTTCTCGGAAGTAGGTTAAGGTCGGCGGATCAAGGAAGGTTCCCAAGGAAGGTATCTGGATGCTCGTAAAAATCTTTCAGGAATTTTCCCGGAAGACGGTTAATGTCCAAGTATGAAGAAAGGTTCCCAAGGAAGATTCTGGGAATGTTCGTAAAAAAAGTTCCAGGAATTTTCCCGGAACATTCCTTGGGAACCTTCCTTCAAACACGGATATTAACCTACTTCCGGAAAGAAGGTAGGTTCCAGAAGTAGGTTAATGACAGCGTATTAAGAAAGGTTTTCAAGGAAGACTGGGCATGTTTATGAAAAAAGTTCCAAGAAGAATCCCGGAAGTAGATTAATGTTGGCGTATCAAGAAAGGTTCCCAAGGAATCTTCTAGGAATGTTGGTGACAAATGTTCCGGGAAGGCTTCCAGAAGTAGGTTAATGTCCGCGTATCAAGGAAGGTTCCCAAGGAAGGTCCCAGCAATGTTTGTGAAAAAAGTTCCTGGAAGTTTCTCGGAAGTAGGTTAATGTCCGCGTATGAATTAAGGTTCCTAAAGAAGGTTTCGGCAATGTTCGTGAAAAATTTTACAGGAAGTTCCCTTTAAGTAGGTTAATGTCCTAAGGAAGGTTCCCAAGGAAGGCTTCCGCAATGTTCGTGAAAAATTTTCGAGGAAGTTTCCTGGAAGAAGGTTGATTTCCATGTATGAAGAAAGGTTCCCAAGGAAGGTTCTGGGTACGTTCGTGAGAAAAGTTCCAGGAAGTTTCGTAGAAGTAGCTTGATATCCGCGTATGAAGGAAGGTTCCCAAGGAGCATTCTGGGAAGGTTTTCAAAAGTAAGTTAATGTCGGCGTAACAAGAAAGGTTCCCAAGAAAGGTTCCGGAAATGTTCGTAAAAAAAATTCCAGGAAGTTTCGTGGAAGTAGCTTAATATCCGTGTATAAAGGAAGGTTCCCAAGGAAGGTTTCGGCAATGTTTGTGAAAAATCGTCAAGGACGTTTCCCGGTAGAAGGTTAATGTCCGTGTATGATGAAGCATGCCCAAGAAAGGTTCAGGGAATATTCGTCAAAAAAGCGTATTAAGGAAGGTTCCTAATGAAGGTTCGGGGAATGTTCCTGAAGAATGTTCCAGGAAGGTTTTTGAAAGTATATTAATATCCAAGCATGAATGAAGGTCATCAAGGAAAGTTCTGGCAATGTTCGTGAAAACCTTTCCAGGAATTTTACCGGAATTAGTTTAAATTTCACGTTTCAAAGAAGGTTCTCAAGGAACCTTCCGTTAATTTTCCCGAAAGATATTCCGGAAAGGTTTCCAGAAGTAGGCTTATGTGGGCGCCTCAAGGAAGGTTCCCAAGTAAGGCTCCGGCAATGTTCGTGAAAAAATTCCAGTTATTTGCGGGAAGTAGGTTAATATCGGTGTATAAAGGAAGGTTACCAAGGAACGTTTCGGGAACGTTCGTGAAAGAAAGGTTCCGGGAAGGTTTTCAGATGTAGGCTAATGTGGGCGTATCTAAAAGGGTTACCAAAGAATGTTTCGGGTATGTTTCTGAGAAATGTTTCAGGATGGATTTCAGAAGTGGGTTAATATCCGCGTCTGAATGAAGGTTCATGGAGATGGTTCCGGCAATGTTCGTGAAAAATGTTCCAGGAATTTTCCCAGAAGTATGTTTATATTCGCGTTTTAAAACAAGTTCCCAAGGACCGTATGTCAGCGTATCAAGAAAGGTTCCTAAGGAGGGCTTCGGCAATGTTCGTGAAAAAAGTAACAGTAATTTTCCCGGAAGTTGGTTCATGTCCGTATATGAAGGAAGGTTCCTAATAAAGGTTCTGGGAATGTTCCTGAAAAATTTTCCAGAAAGGTTTTCGGAAGTAGGATAATGTCCGACTATCAGTCAAGGTTCCGGAAATGCGCTTCAAAAATGTTCCAGGAAGTTTCCCGGAAGTAGATCAATGCCCGTGTATGAAGGTAGGTTCTCAAGGAACGTTTCGGGAATCTTTGTGAGCAATATTCCGAGAAGGTTTTCAGGAGTACGTTAATGTTGGCCTATCAACAAAGGGTCCCACGGAAAATTACGGCAACGTTCGTGAAAAAAAGTTGCAGGAAGTTTCCCGGAAGTAGGGTAATATCCATGTGTATGAAGGACGGTTCCCAATGAAGGTTCCGGGAATGTTCCTGAAGAATCTTCCAGGAAGGTTTTCGGAAGTAGGTAAATATCTGCATATCAATGAAGGTTCTTAAGGAGTATTCCGCCAGTGCCACGTCACCAAGTGTCACATAGAAGGGAGGGGGGGCACAAAGGTTTTGTAACAGGTGAGACTAACGCTGGTAGAACAATAAATATAAATTAGTAGTTGAATTTTCAAACGAATAGTTTACCTTTTAAGCTGAAAAGCCGAGTTTGACTTTGGAAAAAAAGTTTTGTAACTTTTTCATTACAAGTGATAAAATTTCCAATCCAAACAGACTTTAAGAAAATAGTCGAATTTTTAATAAATAATTTAATTTTTGACAAACTAATTTTTTTCCAAATAGCTGAATTTTTTATCAGCCAAATGCATTTCCAACTAACAAGGTTTAATTTCTACCCAAATAGATAAATTTACTATAGAGTCGAATATTTGAGAAATTTTAACAGAGATTTAAGTTTTAATTAAAAAAGTGAATTTTCAGCGAGAAATTATTTTTTTTCATTAAAAAAAAAACGAAATTTCTACCAGTTGAACTCAACTAAAAAGGAAAATTTCTCAACAAGATTGTGGAATTATCAACCAAATAGATACATTTTTAACCAGAAAGGATTTGTTTTTAATAGTAAATTTTCATCCATATCATTTAAATGTTTTGTTAACAAAATTAATTTTTACTGAGAAAACCGAATTTTTTAACAAAATAGTTCACTTTTTGACCAAAGAGATAAACTTCCATATAAAATTTTGAATCAAAAAAAGAATGTAACAAAGGAGATATAATTTCAAACAAAAAGATAAGTTTTCAACCAAGGAAATAATTTTTTTACAAAAAAAGACATTTTTGAAAAATTACATCAATTTTTATCTAAAAAAGATCAATTTTCGACCATTCAGTTGAATCCTCAACAAAAATGTAGTTAAATTTTCAAACAAAAAGATTAACTTTCCATCGAAAAGATTAACGTCGGGCCGAAGAAGATGAATTTTCAACAAAATACATAAATTCTACGAAGAAAATTGTTCAATTTTAAATCCAATGATGAGGAATTATATGAGAATTTATTACGAATAAAATCATGATTAAAAAATAATAATATTTGACCAGTAAGCACAAAATGTACTATATCTAGTAAAAAACCATTATATCCAATATTATCTAAAAACCAGTTGAATTTTTTAACCCGAAAATATTATTTTTGAAGTAAAATCTAAATTTGAAATAAAATAGTTAAATTTTCATATAAATAGTTAAATATTTTACTATAATAGTGCAATTTTTTACAACAATGATGAATCTTCAAATGAAATAGTTAATTAAAAAAATTACTGTCTAACAAAAAGAAAAAGAATTTTCAACAAAATTGTTAAATTTTCTCCTAAAAAGATGAACTTGTAAACTAAACTGATGGATTTTCAACCATAAGGAGATTAATTATTTTTACATATGTAATGGTGGATATTTCAAATAAAAAGACAAATTTTTAAAAAAGCAGTTATGTTGTCAACTATGATAGCTAGATCTTCAAATAAAAAAGGAATATTTGATGAATTTTGAAACCTAAATGATGAATTTCAAACCGAATTGTTGAAATTTCAACCAAGCTAGATTGTTTAGTCAAAAGAAAAAAAAATTTAACAAAATCGTTAAATTTACAAGCCAGAAGTAGAATTTTTCTTCATCTAAAGGTCCACAAGGAATGTTTTAGAAAATTTTGAATTTGAGTCTAGCAGAAAAATTACAATTATCCTAGAGCCAGCTTACAAACTCTCTGACTTTGGACATTGTTTTTTAAAGTCACAAAGTGTTTCTTTAGATTTATATAGTTTAAGCTCTCCTTCAAGTTTAAAAATTTTTCGCTCAAAAAATAAAAATCTGAATAAAAGCGTTGCATGTCATTATGATCGAATTTTGGGATCAATTTGTTCAACTGAAATTTACTATGTAAAATAGACGGAATTTTTCTATTGTTGATAATAAAATAAACAAAAATGTAGGTTTTAAGAACTTGATTTTCAGTTTAAAATGTCATTCTTCGCGCCTTCGTGGAAGATACTATTTCCTGGTTGCATTAAATATTCACGACCCTGTAGCTCCGGTTCTCTCAGGAGGCCGTCTTGGGTTCGCCATAGCTTTAAATATTAAATCTGCGCTCTTCCTCAATTTTTGATTGGGCTCGAAAGGAGCAATCAAGTATCAGTGCCGAAAAAATATCAATGTGGATTTTACAGTAATGTTGGATTCTGAAATTCGAAATAAACTAAAAAACCAAATCTTCAAGGCGGTGGATATGAAGAAGAGAATTTCAAAGAGTGTCTTTATCTGATCTAGTGAAATTGTCACTCGTCCAATTCGATTTGAGAATTAACACTGATAAGCCAGTGATTTTTCGGCTTATATTGAGTAAATTAATAAGTGACTCAATTAAAACAATTGTACTGAATTCACCAGTCACGTCAAATCATAGAGCCCATAAGTGATATAGCATTCCTTGCAGCCAAGCCATGAACCTTCAGGACACTTAAATTTGACTTCGCGCCGTACGTAAGTTACGTAAAGGTTTATAGACCCTCCTTAAGACCACCCTTCTAAGAGAATTTAACGAAATACCCCCCCCCCCCTTTATAGAACGTAATTTTTATTTAGCAGTAATTTTTTGCTAGTTATTGTCAGTCGAAATAGGCAGGGGGTTTAAGAATTTCATTAACAAAATTCCTGATCTTTCCTTGACAAATTTTTTATTTATGTGCAGAACTCCTGAAAATAAAACCAAGAATCTAACGACCAAATTTGGACAAACACCACGAAATGTTCCTATTGCGATTAAAAAAAATAAATGAAAATTTTTTTAAAAAGAAATATATATTTTTTTGAAAAAAAAAAATAAATAAGAAGGCAGCAGATCCTGAAACCAAGTTGCAGGATCTGCAACGGAACGACGATGTTCTCTCCCTGATTCCTGATAATTTATTTTTAGGAGTTGCTGTTCCTCCCTACTCGAATTTTTTAATTGTTAATTTTTTTTGCTTTGATAAGGGTGCTGTATGAGAGCCGAAACGTTCGTGATTATTTTTTACAAATGCTTTTTTATTGTGATTTGGCAATAAGAAAAATAAAAGGACAAGATAAATAAAAAGAGAAGGAAAGGCATTTGTTTGGATGCCTTCTCATTTTTCTTCTCTCCTTTTTATTTTTGTTCAAAAAAAGATTGTTGAACGTTGGAGAGTAATTTAAATTTGATTTTAATCTCATTCAGATTTTTCAAATTGAAACTTTTAATTTTGCTTAATCATTATTATTCAAATATCCGCATTTTATTCTTGTAATACTCTTAACACAGAACCTTTTATAAACATAATACATATTTATTTCAGATAGGAATTTAAAGTTTTTAATTTTATTTATTTGTTTTAAACAAAAAAAATCTTTTCTACAATAAAATATGGCTTTTTAACCAAATACTTGGATTTTTAATTAAATAATTAAATATTTTAAATTATAGTTGAATTATCAACCTAAAAAGATGAATTGCCACCAAAAAAGTGCCATAGTTTTTTATTTTGATAAAAGAAAATTAAATTTATACAACAATAAAAATGATATTTTTAAAAACAAAAAGTCGAATTTTCAACCAATCAAGATTTTTCACTCAACAGAAAAATACAATTTTACCTAAATTGTTGAAGCTTCAAGATAAAAGACGAATTTTCTCTACAAACATTGTATTTTCAAACAAAAAATATAACTTTTTACCCAAAAATTAATTTTTCACGGAACTGATGAATTTTCACCCCACAAAAATAAAAATTCGATTTTAGAAAACGATTGTTTTGCCAAAAAAGGAGAATTTTCAAATAAAAATGATCAAGTTGAATAAATGGAAAAGCTACGTTTTCAGTTAAAAAATTAATTTTTTTTAAAGTTGAATTTGCGGTTAAAAAAGATTTCAGTTGACTGTTTACGATCAAAATATGAATTTTTTAACAAGGAATGAGTTTCTACGAAAAAAATTAAATTCTTTTGGAACAGATGAATTTTAATTGAAAATTTTTTTTATTTAAATAGTTAAACTTTTAACGAAAAATAAGTTTGTACACAAAAATTTAATTTCCCATACTGAAAATTACTAAAACAGATTAATTTTTCATAAAAAATGAATTTTTAAAACTACATTTTCCAAGAAATAGTTAAATTTTTAACAAAAAGGTACAATTAAAATTTCTCTTAAAATAGATGAATTTTGAAATAATAGAAAAAAAATTTAATATATGTTAAATTTTTCTCCAGAAAGGATCTCAGTTCTCTTTTTAAAACCAAAATACTAATTGTGAGCAATAAGTTAATTTTCTGCTAAATTGTCAAATTTTTAACCAAAAGTTATAAACTTTTAACAAGATTGTTAAATATGCATTCAAGGATTTGCATTTTTATACAAGAAGAATGAAAATTCTGCTGAAACAGGTGAATTTTTAAATTAAAAAGAAAAACTTCAAAAAGAGTTGAATTTTCATCCAAAAATATTTTAATTTATTTTTTAAAACGTTAGGAATTTAAAAACAGAAAGTAAACTTTCTACGAAATAGTTTAATTTGCAACAAAAGTATGCTTTTTTTAAAAGAAGAATGCAATATTTTCACTAAAAAAGACGAATTTTAAACAACAAATCAATTTCCTATCAAAAGAGTTGTATTTTCAATCTAAAAATAAAAATTATTAACAAAATAGTTGAATTTGCAACAATAAAGAGTTTTTTAGATATTTGTAAAAAATTTAACCTAGTAATAGAATGGACAACTAAAAAGATAATCTTCAGGAACAAAATAACGCAAAATGTCACGACCCCCCACCCTTGAGCTGTTACGTAATTGAATTACGAGCCCTTTGAGTGACGCTGCACGTTCACGTTATGACATGAAGTGCAACGACCAAAGTTGGACAACCACCATAAAATGTTCTTATTGCAATTTGAAAAAAGATAAAAATTTTCTTAAAAAAGAAAAGAAACACATTTTTGTTTGTGCAAAATAAAAAAGAGGAAATAGAAATGAGAAGACAATCAACCAAATCGTCACACTTTTCATTTCTTACGTCTTTTGTATTCTTCTTATTATCAAATCATAAACATCAAAAATTTGTAAAAAATAATCACCAAAGTTTCGGCACTCATACATCACCCTTCTCAAAGCGAAAAAGATAAAAATAAAATAATATGAGCTGGAAGGAACAGCAATGAAACCACGATGCTCTCATCCTGACATCGACGTTTCGTTGCTGTTTTGGCCCTCTCTCATTATTTTTTGCCTTTATAAGGGTGCTGTATGAGTGCCGGAACGTTGTCAATTATTGTTTAAAAATATTTTTTTATCGTGATTTGATAAAAATATAAAAATAAAAAAGACGAAAGAAATGAAAAGTAAATGAAGGGGATTTGGTTGGCTTCCGTTTAACTTTTATTTCCTCTCTTTTATTTTTATCAAAAATAAAAAAAAAAGAATTTTTCTTTTCCTTTTTTTGCTAAATTTTTTTATTTTTTCAAATAGCAATAAAAACATTTTATGCTGTTTGTCCAATAGTCGTTGGATTGTTTTTTTTATTTTAAGGAATTTTAAAAATTAACTTAAATGATAAGTATCATAGCTAACTAGCTAACGGAAAAGAACGCATAGAACTGAGAGACTACTGGTACTGATTAACCAGTACACTTCACTGAACAAACCAGCGACACAATTCTACTGATCGACCCTGTAAAATCTTACTGATTGTTCAGTGAAATACTTCTGGCTGTTTTTACCAGTGGAATTTCACTCATAATCAGTTATATTTTACTGATTCATTTTGAGGGATAAGAGACTTACTGAAATTGAAAAAGAATGTTCAAAATTCACTGATTTCAAGTGCTGCTTATTGTGAGAAATAACCATTAGTCAGCCATTTAGGGAAGGATATTATACCTAGGAGGGTGGATGAAAATTCGATTGTCCGTATAAGTTGGTCGAGGGTGATCCGATTTACCGTTCTGCCAGTCGCAGACTGCATGCCTCAAGTGGACTACATTGGACCCCAGGAAATAGAGGAGTAATACGATTTGAACCTTCTCAGAGATTTACTTATTCTACTGACACCAACCAATATAAAAAGACAAATTACAAAATTTATATCCCCGGATTGGAGGATCATAACACTATTAGGGAGCGTTCACATATTACGTGACGCTACTCAGAAAATAATAAAGTTTAATTTTGTACAAAGAAAGGGACTCAAAATGTATTGAAACAAAATTAAAGCATAATTGATTTCTATTGAGTAATAGGAATATTAGAAGCTTTTTAAACATTTTAAAATGTTAACTTAATTTTCACTCTTCAAACAATAGAAAATAAATTTAATTTAAAAATTTTTTGAATATATTTTCCATCGAGTAAGAAATGACGTTAAGTCTTTTCTGTTATTTCTTTTCAACGTTATTTTTTCACGAATAAAACAAAAAGTACAATCAAAATTTGAATTTGCGATTTTTAAAGAAAATCCAAAAATTGGTTATAATAATCTTGTAGGGCTTTCAAAAAGAAGTGTTCTTCTTTTTTTGACTTTTTTTCATTTCGTGCGTTTTTCGGCTTCAAATTTTTATTTTCGGTTGATTGAATAAATTTTGAAAACGCTATAACTCTGAGATTTTTCTTTCTTTGAAAAAAGTCACAAGGATAAATTGTTTCTTCTTTTTAATACTATAAATATCCGTACATAGAATTTTCAAATTCAGAAAAAAGTGCTCTCAAAAATTTTCAAAATGCGCTCACTTTTTGAATTTTTATCAAACATGGCTGTTTCACGAACTCGTTCTTTCTTTTATGACCCAAAAAAAGTGTGATGTGAAATTTCCGACAATTCAAATACTTTCTCAATCATAAATAATGAGAACGTAAAAAAGTTAGATATTGATCAATCCCAATCAGAAATAGTTCGCTTAAGGATTGTCGTTTAAGAGTTAACTTTTGTCGTAAAATTAGGGATGGTTAGTAAAGAAGTGGATGATCCAGGAATCCAGAGATGGCTGTAACAGGGCATTAGGATGATCTGTGTGAATCACGTGACCAGAGTGGATGTTACAGCAGCCCTTAGTATATGACCTGACGCCAGAGTATAAATAATGCAGTTACTTCTAAAGCTGCCTGTTCACGTAGATCCAATACGTTTCTTGGTAAGACTGCAAACCAGATACCTATCTACCAGATACTTACCTACATACTAAAATATCGAATGCATTCAATACAATTATACTGCACCCAACATTCAGGAATATTCAAGTATGAGGCGATCCCGAGGGAAAAAAAACCCTCTAAACATTCGGTTCAGCGGAGCTGGATTACACTAGATTATAGAGCATTAGAGTGGTTTACATCTATGTACAGGCTTACTCTGGATTCGCTAAGCTTACTCTGGATAGCATCAGATTATTCTCGTTTACATCAAATTATGATATATTATTCCGCCTAAACTAGATTAATGCGAATTTTCACCTGAAAATGATTGCTTCACAGTAAACCCCAGGAATAAATTTTATCTCAAAATTGAATAAAAGCGTTGGAGGACGTTTATCTGACGAAAAATAAAATTTATCTGACGAAAATATTAAGTTGTCGTGTGGTATGTCAAACGGCTGCATCTAGGTTCACCGAAAAAATTTCCTACATAAATTTGAAAATCTTCGCGATATTAATTTTTAAATCGTCTAACTTTATTTATATGATTTTAACTAAAAAAATTTTTACCTACACATACAGGATACATAGGCTGCATTTTGGTTAGTTTATATTTTACAGTGCTTGTTTACAATTTTTTAAGTTTTCTTCGGGGTCGAAAGAAACTAAGGTTTGGTCAACATAAGTAAAGGACTGAACTTGGCTGATTGTTCACTATAAAGTGTAAACTAACTGAAGTGCAACCTATATATTTAGTAAATGTAGGTGAATGATTTTTTGGTTCAAATAATTTAAATAAAGTGAGGCGATTTCAAAAATGAATACCGCGAGGATTTTTAAATTTATGAAGGAATTTTTTTCGGGGAAGCTAGACGCAGACGTTTGACATATCACGTATCCCAAATAAATATTTTCGTCAGATGAATCTGATCTTTTGTCAGAAAAATTTTGTCTTTCGCCAGATAAATTTGACCTTTCGTCAGGTAAACGTGTAATAGTATTTTTATTCAATTTGAAGATAAATTTTATCCCTCTGTTTTACAGTGTTTCTAATAAAATTTTTCGATTTTCAACAACCTAGATAACATTCTAACCAAATGGTTGAATTTTCAACTAAATGATGTACCTTCTAAGCAATTAGAAAATTTTTAACACAAAGTTTAACTTTCAAGCAAGTAGTTGGAGATTCACTTAAAAATAGTATATTATGCAACTAGGGAGACAAGAACGACTTTTTCGACGAGTGTTTTCAGTAAGAGCTGTAGTAAAAAAAGTCCCTCTCTCCTTTGAAGCATACGATATTTTTCATAATATATAATTGATTTAAGACATTTATCGAAATTCAGTCACTGTTTCGGCCATATTAGATTTTGAATAAAGAAAGCATGATTCACGGTAAAATTCAATTTGAAACTTTTTATAAATTTTCGAAATTTATGAACTATTTTGGTAATTTATGGCAATATCATAGGTAATTTATGATAAATTACCATAAATTGCGTAAAATTTAATTAACAAATTCTATAGATTTTCAGAATATTATGGGAATTTTCGGCCATTTATAGTAAATTTACAGGTAAATATGGTAACTCACCATAAAAGACCCAAAATTCAAGTTTAAACATTTTTATAAATTTCGGGAAATTTATCACGGTTTTAGTCATTTATAGTATTATTACAGGTAATTTATGGCAACTTCAGGGCATGTGATACTTAGAAAATTATCGATTCCATCAATTTTAGGCTTCCCAGGCTATTTTACAACAAAAATAAATAATTAATCTTAAAAATTTGGGGCATAATAGTGTAAATGCTAAGGAACGTCTCCGGACTCTTTTTTTGTGGGTTAATTTAAAAAAATTAATTTTGATAAATTTTATAAATTTGTGGGGCGCTTAGGAATTAGTATCGATCAGCGTTAGATTACCCCGGCTTTTTTCTTATAATAATAAAGGTTTTGTCTTAAAAATCTGGGGTATGATAGCGAACATACTAATGGACGTCGCCGGACTCTTTTTTTGGGTTAATTAAAAAAAATTATTTTGCTAAATTTGATGCTTTTGTGTATGTGTGTGTGTGTTTTGAGGTTATGTTTGTTACAATTCTCTTCCATAATTATTCTTGAGTGCTACCGGAAACATCGGTACAGAACTGAAAAGCGATCCTAACCTCAAAATAGTGCACATGCATAACATTTTTATTTAGCACATTAATGTTTTTTGTTATTATTTGGTAATTTACGATAATTTCAACAATTAAATGTGAGCTCATACATTATTTTTTACCAACAAGGCCAATTTTAAAATTACATATGAATCTTCAACAAAAGAAATTAATATAGAACCAAATAGTTTATTTTCGAACGAAATAGTTGAATCACCTTAAAAGGCGAACTTTTAGCAAAATAGGTGATTTTTCAAGCAAAACATGCTTTTTTTAAACAAATTTCAACAAACAATTGAATTTTAAATTAAAAACATGAATTTTGAAAGAACAAGATTTTTTGTTGACCATATTAGATCAATTGTAAAAAATACGAATTTTTAACGGACGAATTTTTAAAGTGAAAAGATACATTTCTAGCCAAATGGTCGAGTTTTCACTTGAAAAAGATAAACGATTAAAAAAAGGACATAATGTGCATTTTCATTTCAAAAATTAAATTTTGACACAGATAAACTAATTTTGAATAAAATAGTTAAGTTTCCACGTTTAAAAGAATAATTTACAAAAAAATAAAATATTAAAATTTTCGTTTGAAAACATTAATTTTCCACTAAAAACAAAATTTCAACAAAATAGTTCGATTTTTTACAAAAAAGTGAAATCTTCAACAAGAAAGAAGAGAAATACTTTTTAATGAAACGAATTTTTAATATGATACTTACATTTTCAAGCACCAAAATAAAAAAGCTCTAATCAGGACAAATAACTAAAAAAAAAATAGTTCAACTTACATTCCATCCACTAAAATTAATTTAACTTTTTACATTAAAATTTTTATGTTATTCATTAGTTTTTATAATTAATATTAAATTTTAAGTTCCAAATATAATATAATTATTTATCTACTATAGAAATATATTAAACTATTAACTATCTTATAATAATTATCTTATAATAATCATAGCAATACCTGCGAGATATTTTTTTTTTATTAAAAATGAACTTTTTTACTGTAAATTCATAATTTTGGATTAAAAACTCTACTATTTGTGAAAAATTTGTCTATTCGGCTTGAAATCACAAAAATTTAATAGAAAATTCAAATTTTTGGTTAAAAATTCAACATTTTGGTAAAAAATTAGCTTTTTTGATGAAAATTTATATTTTGTGGTAGTAGAAAATGCAACTGTTTGTCTACAAATAATTTTTTTTGCAGACAAATAATATTTAGGGTTGAAGATTTAACTGTTTGTTATAAAATTATTCGCTTATGAAAAATGACGAGACAAAACTTTTGTCTATTTGAAGTTTTTTACCCGATAAAGATTTTCAATAATAAAATTGACGAAGTAAAAAAATTTGTTATACCTTCAAAAATGTGGCAATGTTTAAATCATTCACTGGAAATGGACGGGATTTGGTATTTTCTAAGAAAGCATTTGACGCCAACAATGGATAGAACAATTTTGAACACAAAAAATTTGGTCTTGTAATTCTTTACAAACTTGTATTATTAAAGATTAAACTTAATTAACTTTAAAATTTGAATATCACGAGGCGTAGGGACAATACTTTTTAGCGTTTTCAACTGTTTGATTAATAAAAAACTTTTTTTTTGTAATTCATATTTTGTTCTTCACGATTCAACTATTTTGTAGAAAACGCTTCTTTTTAGCTGACAAATTCAACAGATCCCGAGTAAAAATGCTTCGACTTGAGTTCGACTTGGTTATGTCTTGAGTTCGTCTCCGAGACATCGATGTCTGGCTGCGTCTCAAAGCTGAGTCGAGACATAGACCTTCGTCTTACTTTTACGGTCACGACAGGTAAAACGGCCGTTTACTTCTCTTAAGTCGAGCCTTGTCTTGGCTAAAACGACGTTTACTTGACTTAAGACAAGCCTTGTCTTGGCTGAGATTATCGAACCTTTTTTGGCTCATAAATGAGATTAAAACTGAAGAATGAAAAATTTGTAATTATTAAATTAGTTATTTTTAATTTAGAAATAAGTTGATTTAATATGTATATTGTATAAAAATATACAAGATTGTTTAAGCATTAACAAAGATTAGCTTCATGACTGTTAGAAATAACCTTTTTGTTATGGCAGGTATACGCTCGAAGTTATAAACCGCACGCGTTGGAGCCAATAAAAAGACGACTCAAGAGATAAATTTATGCCTTCCAGGCACAAAAACTTGTCTTCAAGACATAAATTGAAGTCTGCCTCCGTCTCAAAATTGAGACATGCTCAAGTCGACCTTTTCGACTTCAACATGTCTTGATTGGGCGCAATTTAAGTCGAACTCTAGTCGAAGCATTTTTATTCGGGATAGTTTAATTATCTTATATCTTGACTGAAAAATCCTTTTTATTCGAAAATTCATCTCTTTTGTTGTAATTTCTTCTTTCTAGTTTGAAAATGTGTCAGCTTTTGTAGAAACAATTTTGTCAAACGGCTAATTGTGTATTTTAAAAACGATAACAAAGGAAAATGTGATAAAGAATATCACATTTTTGTGCAGAATAAACATGAAAAAAATTGAAATTTACTAACATTAAATTTCATTTCTAAATTTTCAGTTAAAATAATTAATTTTCATCTGAGAAAAAAACAAATTTTTAGCAAAATAGGTAAATTCTCAACCAAGTATATCAGTCTTTGATATAAAAATTAATTCTCAACAAAAAGTGTTATATTTGTTATTTTTAACAGAAAATATTTCAATTTTCAATAAAAAAAATATGGAATTAAACAATAGATACAGATTTTCAACAAAAGGGTTGAAATTTTGATCAAGAACGATTTTTCAATCAATAAAAAAGATTAATTCATCCAAAATCTAAAGTTTTCAAGTGAAAAAGACGAGTTTTTGAAAGACGGTTAAACTTACAACACACAAATAAATTAACTTAAAAAAAAGATGATTCTTCAACGAAATAAGTGCATTCTCAAAAGAAAAACATCAATTATCAAGAAAAAAATATAGCCACGCTGTAAGTAAGCAAAATCATTCTCAACAAAAAAGAATCTAATTATTAACACAGTTTGTTAAATTTTGAAACAAAGAAATGTAATTTTTACTCAAATGATGCATTTTCATTTTAAAAACGTGACCAAATAGTGAAATTTTTAACCCAGAAGATAAATTTTCTACCAAAAAAAGACAAACTACCAACAAAATGGATACATTTTCATCAAGGAATAGAGAAATTTAACTTGCAGTAAGAAAAATAAGTTTTTAAGCAAATATAATACATTTTTACTGTAACACTTAAATTTGTAACCAGATCAATTATCAACCAAGAAAGATCAAATGTAAAGCAAGAAAAAAATTTGTCATAGAAAAATTTAATAAAAAACACTAATTTTCTACCGAAAAGATTGAAAGATTATAAGGAAAGATAATTTTCAAACAAAAAAATATAATTCTACCAAGTAGATTCATTTTCTACAAGCAAATATTTTCACTTTTAATAGAATTTTCAACGTGATCGTTGAATTTTCAAACACAAAGATTAATTTTTTACAAAAAACATGGATCCTTTAACAGAAAGGTGAGTTTGTAACGAAGAACATTAATTTTTTATTACAAAGGACAAAGTTTCAACAGAATGCAGGATTTTCAATCAAGTAGTTAGATTTTTAACGGAAGTAGATAAATGTTTAACCAAACATTAAATAGTTAAATTTTTAGTTACATTTATTTAAATATGAAAAAAATAGTTAAATTTTGCATAGAAAGAAAGAAAAATATTTTTCAGGTGAAATGACGAATCATCAACCCGACACATAAATAAGAACAATCAAAAAATAGTTCCACTTTCAAGTAAGTAGTTGAGTTTTAAAACAAAGTAAGTTTTTTTATTCCCTATTCACAAATACTAAGCTAACGTCTTTACAATTTATTAATTTCATTATATTAAAAGAGAAATAAAGAGAAATTGTTAATTGAAATTTATTAAAATACACAGGATCAATATATAAAGTGCAGCTAAAATCTTTAATAAAATAGCAATAATTAACCGTTTGTGCTAAATTTCATTCGAAACACAAATGTCACACTTTTCTTACTCTGAAACGTTAAAAATAAAATTATGATATGAAAACAAATTAATTTAAGACAGTCGAACTTAGATAAGAAGAAACTGGCTTGGAGCCTTTCGAGAATTGACGCCACGTCACGGTTTCGGATGAGAGAAGCCGCGTGGCCTAGCTGGATGACAGCGTAATGACGTTGCGTTAGTTCACTCTTAAGCGGGAAGCACACATGCTTTTATAGCGAATAAGCACGATAGCGAGCTCGCGTTGGCCAGCAGTGTCTTTAGCTATCTAGCAGTGAATGGCGGCTTATAACAAATTCGAATGACATTTAAATAATGGAATTTAATTCTATCTTGATTAATAGTTCGTTCTGTAATAAGTTTTAGAATCATATAAGATTTTCTATGAAATCTGTAATAGAAATGGGAAAGAAACCTTTTTTTATGAAAAAGGGGTATTAGAACGTGCTTAGCGCACACAATGTTCTACTATTATTAAAATTAGATTTTTAAGTAGGAACTGCAAAACAATTTTATATTGATTAACAGATAACTAACACATGGAAATCTCAGTTTATGGCTTTTTGTTGAATATATCTGGGTTTGGCGGAATTAGAGGGATCGTTGGTGGATTCTGCATAATTCAAAACTTGTTTATTTCCTTTCATTGTATTCCATCTCCAGATTTACTTTTAACGACTGAACCCTCAGAAGCTTTAGAGCTTCCACCCTCATAAAGCAATATTCGACTTTGAAAATCTAATTAAAATTTAACTTTATTACGTTTGCATGTGTCGTGTTATTTTAGTAATAGCGAATCCTAGAGAAATTGTGTCTTCCCATAAATTCCTCTTGAGGCATTATCAAAACTATTCAAAACAAAAAAGTAATATTTAAGATCGAATAAGAGATTAAAGATATTTTGCTAATCTCAACGAGAATTTTCGTAAAAAAAAGTTTAGAGAGAAAAACTTTTCTCATTTGAGAGAAAATCATATATGATTTGAGAACGCTGTTTATGATTTATAAAATTTCCTGTGTGTACAGCAAACACATTTAAGTAGGAATTTTGATATCGTACTTTGCATATTACTAAAAATAAAACAAAAAGTAAATTTTCAACTTATTCAGAAATGAAATGTTGATCGAGGTAAAAAGCTTTCTTGTTCTTATAAATCCATTTTAAAAATATCATGAAATTTACTTTCGTTATTCATTGCTGCTAAATTAGTATTGGAAAATACTCAAGTATGTAATTTCATCTTTTTCTACCAGAAATGTTATTAATAGTAAATTTGCGAAAAACTTTAAATTTAAATTTAGCACTTTCTATAAACAAAAACTAACTTTAATTTAGTCTTAATCAAAATTCAAACCTGAAAAAATAAGCATTTTTAAAAGTTATAATTATTTTAAAATTAGAATAAATATGGCTGGAAACATCGCGAAAATTGCAGGGTGATTATTTGAAAAATTAATTTAAATTAATTTTATAGATATTTATCTTTAAAAATTTGGATTAACTATAAAGTGTCAATTTTGTACTAAAATTTTCAATATTACGGAATAAAAAAAAAAGAAAGGTTCAATTTTTGGATAGAATAAGCAAATATTGGCAATTAGGGATAATATGTGGTTTCAGAAAATAATATTTTCAATTTTAGTTATTAATGCAATGAAGACATTGAAAAGTGACAATTTTTCACCTGATGTGAAAATTAAATTTTAAAATCACCCAATCGCCTTTTACAAAATGTATTCTTATACTTACAAGACTCCCAATAAAAGAGAAAATAAATGGAACTAACCTAGAACAAAAAAAAAAATGGTTTGGTTGGACCTAAATTGTATAATATTCAAAAATACGTTTTTAAAATGTTTTTAATGTATTAAATTTATTTATTTATTAAAGTATGGATAAGATTTAATGATAACTTATTTAACAAATAGCAGTAAATGCACCTGTCGTACAAGTAAATACACAATTTATGAAATTATTATTAAATTATTTATTGCATAAATTCTAAAATAATAGGTAAGAAACTTTGTTGAAACAAAAGTTAATTATTGTAAGTTGAAAGTGTTTGAAATGAGATAATTTTATACTCATTAAAATTTTGAAAAAGGACAATATTTAAAATAAAGCAAAAAGAAATTGAATTGGTCTGATTTTTTTATATAAATTTTTTGAATTTAATAATTTAACACTTGAAAAATTTGTAATTAAGATTTTAATCAAATGATTTTGCATAAAAATGTCGAAAATCGGATTATTTCAAATAAAAAGCATCTAGAATGTATTATTTGAAATTGAAAACTTTTTCAATTAAATAATTTTCAGTTTGAAGTAAGTTATCTTTAAAAAATTTGAAAATGAAAACTAAATTTCATGTTTTAAACCCAAAGCTTCTGAAATTGTAAAATTTCAAATGATTGCAAAAAAAAATACAATTTAACATTGACAACTGATAAGATTATTTTTTATAATCAAAAAGTGCATTCACTGTCACTTTCAGCATTCGAACCAAAATTTTTTGATCATACTCACTTAAAATTGTATTATTCTAAAAGCTTTAAAATGGTAATCATTTCTGACTTTTTAATTATAAAACTTCTAATTTTCTACTCTTAATTTAGAAATATTAATTATTCTTGACATTTTCCAATGCAATATTTTTGAATATTAAATGATTAATTTTTTAAATTCTTAACTAAAAATCGCACTGTTTTAAAATATTACATTGAGATTAAAAAAAGAATGATACCAAAGGTTGCTATATAAGATAGTATAGTTTTGAAATTCCACAATTCAAAACTTGAAATTCAAAATTGTGTTTTGCTTAAAATTAAAATCGGATGTTGATTCAAATATTTTGTTCAAAATGCGGCTTTTTAAATTAATTAACATTTTTTTTCTTATTTAAAATTAAATTTTTTTTCAAGTTCAATTATCATTAAATTTTTTCTTGAGAATTTATATTTTTTTGGTTAAAAATATAACTATTTTTTTTAGAAATTTGTCTTTTTTGGCAGGAAATTAATAACTATGGTTGAGGCTTCTGCTTTTTTGTTAAAATTTTTAATGGGCTCAGCTGTTTCCGATTTAACATAAAAATCTTTTTGGATTTAAATTTTAACAATAACATTTTTTCTTTATAATGTATCTTTTTTAGTAAAAAGGTAACTGCTTTGCAAAAATGTTATTCGTTGGTTCAAGATTCATCATTTCGGTTGAAAATTTATTTTTTTTGTATTAAATTGATCTTCTTGACAAAATTCAATTATTTAATTGGAAATTAACTTTATTATGGAGAATTCATATTTTAGATTTAAATTTTAAATTTTTTTCTAGAACATTCGTTTCTTTTGGAAAATATGTCATGTCTTTGGATGAAAAAATCAACTGATTGAAAGTTAACTTTCTTTGGTTCGGAATTAAAATATTTTGCTTAAAATGTGTCCTTTTTGGATGAATTTAACAATTTTGTATTGGAAATAACAACATTTTTGAATAAAAATATCAAACATTATATTTTTCTTTAGAAATTCATCTTTTTCGTTTTATAATTCAACTATTTGTTTAAAGATGAATATTTTTGTTGAAATTTTATTATTATTATTATTATCATTATTATTATTATTATTATTATTGATAATATTGAATACGTCCATGGTCAATTATTTGAGAATGCAATTTCTCTTTATTAGTTAAGAATTTTTTTTCCTCCTTTCGCATGGTAATCAATCATATTTCAGATAGTGCCTGCAGCTGAAGAAATAAGAGCAGACACATTCTCTTGGTTCAAGAAGGTAAGACCAAGGAACATAAGACGTAGGCTAAAGCTGAGAGTATTTCCCTGGGGGTGCGCCACCTTAGGTGTATACACATGTAATATATATATATGTATTTGGCATGGTTTTCTACTAAAGTAATGGGGCTCAGATACGTCTACATTCTGAGATGAAGACCCTGCCTAATTCTATCACCGGTTTTTTAGATTGACTTCTGGTCAAAATTGTACATCCATCGAAAATCTGATTAAAAACGGGATTATCTTAGAAATTCACTAACTCTACGAAAAATTTAGCTGGATTGATTTTTCAAAACAGGTTGGAATGTTTAATTAATTTTGGATCGAATATACCTTTTTTGAAATATTTTCAATAAATAGGGACTGATAAAGAGTTCAAGAAAAACCGACAATTTTTTGTTTTCTTTCTAATTTTCGATTCTCAATTTCCACTATCTGACTAACTTAAGAAAATTGAAAAACAAATTTTAATTTTCGCTGAGTTTAAATATGAAATGTCTTTTCGAAAATAAGGCCAAGAAAATGATAAAATAGTCACTGGTTTTCGAATTATTATGAAAAATGTAGAAAAATTTCCGAGACCGAAAGCCGTCGCTCGAGCAGCAGCCGAGCAGTCTTTTGTCTTACTTTCTGATGCTCGGCTGCCACTCGACCAACCGCTCCTCGTCTTGGACACGATTCTACATTTTTCATGATAATTCGAAAACCAATTTATATTTTAGGATATTCTTTCTCTCATTTTAAAGAGAAGATTTCAGGCTATCCGTCTGAAAAATTAAAAATTTTCATTTACTTCACTAAAGCATGTAGAGAATGGTAGCTGGAAATGGATAATTAGCCAAAAAAGAAAAATTTATATGCTTTCCTCACATGCTTTCTCAGCCTCTTTTCATAAAAAATAACTCAAATATGGCTCAATTGACATGAAATTTATGAAGCATTCTAAGGCAACTTGAAAAAGCTTTTTAACTTAATTTTTTAAAAATAAATCAATCAAGAATATCTATTTTCAACTAAAGAGATGAACTTCGAACTTAAATGATGAATTTTGAACCACAAAACGAAGAAATTCAAATTTAAAAGAAAGTATTTAAATTTGCAATCGAAAGATGAATTTGGAATCAAGAAAATTAATTTTTAAATTTCAACCAAAAATGGAATAGGTAGACTGCTAACTACAAAATAATCTCAAAAAAGAAAACGAATTTTCAACAAAATAATTAAACTTTTAACCATGTAGTTGAATTTGCAACTATAATGGTCAATTTTCAGTTCAAAAGGTTCATTTTCTACCACCTATATATCAAAAATTGTTAAAGTTTTTTTAATAAATGGCAAGAAATAATTAAAATTTTAACTAAGTAATAAAATGTTTCAACCAGGAAAGACGAATTATAATTCGTCTTTCCTGATAATTATCAAGCAAAATATAATAGTGAACTTTTTGAATAAAAATAATTCAATGTGATCTGAAAAGACAAAATTTCTGCTAAATAAGATGAATTTATAAACAAAAAAGACGAATTTTTAACAAAAGAGTTGAAATTTCAATCAAAAAAGATTTTTGAGTTTAGAGAGAAAGAAAAATGCAACTAAATAGTTGAATCGTCCACTAGAATGAATGATTTTCTAACAAAATTTCTAAATTCATAAACAAAAATAAAAATTTCAACCAAATATAACTTTTCTGAAGCAGAAAAATTAATTATTAACGAAAATTTAATAGTAGACGTTTCAACCAAAAATAATTAATTTTATTTCGAAAATATTTATTTTTTATTAAAAGAGATAAAATTTCAACTAAAAAATTTGAACATTCATCAAAGCCGTTGAATTTAAAAAAGGGACACTTTAACAAAATCGTTGGATTTTCAGAATAATAATTACATTTTTATCCGAAAAGTTAAAATTATTAACCAGAGTATAATATTTGATTTTTCAACTCAAAGTAATTAAATTTTGAGCAAAAATATTTGGGGTTTTAACTAAAACAGCGAACCTTTATTTGAAAATAACCTTTTTACAACATTTTGAATTTTATGGTCGAAGAAGATGCCAATTTTCCTATACTATAGATTTTATAATATATAAATCTTATATAATAATAGCTATAAATCTTCTGCGGCTCTGAAAATTATTTCTTACTTTAATTTTAGATAGTTATTAATTAAGTAGTAGCAATCATTGTTAAAAAATAAAAAAATCTTTTAAATTATGAATTAAGCAGCATTTGCATTCTACAAACATAGCAAAAAGGTGAGAAAGGACTGGAAAAATACTTGAAAAACCGCGGGATCTAGTTTCTGTCATTTCGAAAAAGCTTTCAACCGTTTCCACAACTCTTCTGTGGCCAAGCACCTGATGGTTAAGGAGCTTTAAGAACTCATTTTTACAAGTGCAAAATATGGGTGCAAGAATAATTTCTTGCTCAACAAATATTTTAAGAGGTTACTTTCTTAATGAAATAAGGAACAGAATATTTAGAAGACCTTCTTAATATTTGTATGTATTTTTAGAAATCTTATAAACTTTTATTAAAAATGGCAATTATACACAAAGAGTACTGACAAACTACGGTAAAACATTACTTAAGATTGTGTATTCTCTTATAAACTTAATTTTGTTCTTAAATCGTTCTACATAGAAAAATATTTTTGATCTCTTCAAATCTGCTAAAATTCTTAAATATATTGGAAAAAGATTTTAATTATTTCTAAAATTGCTTTAAAATCTTCTAAATTATTCTTTGACAAATTAAAAAATCTTTGAAAATTTTTTGAAATTTGTTAAAAAACATTTTTTTAAAACAAAAAATCATTTGAAATTTTCTTACGAATTTTAATGATAATTTTTTATCATGCCAAAAGCTTATTTTATTACAAAAAGAAAAAAAATTTGCAATGAAAAAAGGTATATTTTCAAAAAAATAGTGACACTTTCAATCAAAAATATAAACATTAAATTTTCAGTTTGAAAAGAAAATTTTATAAAAAACAAAGAAAATTTTCTACCGGTTCAATACAAATAAAAAAGAAAAAATTTCAAGAAATAAGATTAAGGTTCTACCCAAATTTGTCAAATTTAATTTACTGATTAAATTTTAGTTTAATTTAAAAATAAAAAATCAGCTTTAAAACAAAAAAATTAAAAGTGAATTTTTCAGAAAAAAATTAATTTTTAAGTAGGGAAAAAAAACAAATTTTTAAAAAATCAGTTGAATTTTCAAGTATTTGAATTTTTACCAAAAAAGATCAATTTTCAACCAATTAGACAAATTTTCTACCCAGTTTTAGAAGCTTTAAAGTCACAAGATTGATTTTCATACAAAAACCTGCATTTGCAACCAGAAAATATACATTTTTACAAAAAAGTTCATTCGCGATAAAATAGTTGAATTATCAATTAAAAAGTACTTTATACTGAAGGCCTATATTTAATTTTACAAAAAGAAAAAAAATTACTTCCGAACAAAACATGCAATAGTTATTATTAAAAAAAGGGAATAAAAATTAAAAAAAAAACAGTTGAAATTTTCAAAAATCCATTCAGTTCTTAACAAAATATGTGAATTTTTAAAGAGAAAATATTGATTTTTAATTTCAAGTATACATTTCAAACCAAGAATAAAATAATTACATTTTCAGTAAAGAAGTGTAATTTAAAAAAAATAGGAAACAATCTTTAACTAAAATCATGAATTTAAATAGAATGGAATTTGAAAAAACAGTCAAAATATCAATCAAGCACTTTAATTGTCAGTTAACAAAATTAATTGTCTGCCAAAAATAAAACCAATTTTTAAGAAATAGAATTAATTTAAAAAAAAATTATCAATACTCCATTTAAAATGTAAATTTTAACTGAAAATAGAGAAATTCCATTTTCATCAAGAAAAATTAATTTTTAATAAAAAAACAAACGATAGGTTTGTTTTCAACAAAAAGAAATGAATTTTTAGTAAAGTCTTTCAATTAAAAAACAAAGAGAGGAGCTTCCAACTAAAGTGATAATTCTTTGAAAAATATATTTTCAAGAAAATAGTTTAACATTCAAAGGAAAAGTAAAGTTCGAACAAAAAAGTTTAATTTTTCACGAAAAAATATAAATAATCTACCCCAAATAGAATAGTTGAATGTTAATATGAAAAAATTAATTTTCAACAAAGTATTTCAATTTTCAAATTAAGAGACAAATCCTTCACAAAAAAATTAATTTATAACAAAGTAGTTCAACTTTTAATCCAATAGCGAAATTGCTAACCAAACGAGATCAATTTTAAATCAAAAGTAGAATGAAAGACGTTTGAATGTACAAAATTAATTTCTAGTAAAGAATAATTAGATTGTCATATTGTATTCTATTAGTTCATTTAAAATTGTTGCAAAAAAAAAAACGAAAAAAGTCAAGTTAAAAAAATGTATAAGAAAGGGGAAAGAGTTTATGAAGGACCCCTGATCTGTTTAGTTAGTCTTTTAATTTACTTATTAATGCTCAAAAGACATTGTTACAAAAACTATGTTTTGTTACAGCCAATTAGACAAATGTTGTATTTCAAAAATACCAGAGATAACAAAAATCTAAATAGGATCATACAGGGGAAACCATCTATCTGGTTATTTAATATTATAAAATTACAGCAAACTCTCTCTTATTTAAAGGGCCGAGAAACGTAACGATTAGGATATCCCAAGTCCGCAAAGGTCCCCACCTCTATCGCCGGTCGTGAGCGGATTTTATCAAGCGACGTTCATTGGCTGCCCCTGCCTTGTATCGATGGACGCGTTGTAAGTCTATGTGCGTCCTTGCTTTTGCGCATCTGAATTTGCGCATTTATGCTGTTTGAGCCACTTTTTAATTTCTAAGCCACTGATGAGGGCGAGACCGCACAGTGACAGTGGTGGGAGGTGAAAATGCTTCGTTACTTGAAACCAGTACTCCCAATTTGGGCTCTTTTCGTATTGCGCATGACTTACATTAACAATTGGATTGGTTACCTTTGGCGCGCTCATTAGAAATGATAAATTTAAAAAAGACAATTTTCCGTAACAAATAACAATTGAAAATGGATAAACATATTAAAAATTATGTAGAATTTATATTTGTAATAAAAAAGGTTTCTTTCTCAAAAAATTTTCAATTGATTGCTCATTTTTAAGGAATAAATCTCCAATAATTGTTTTACAGTTCATTTTATAAGATCATATTGTCATCAATGGAATTGTTTGAATAGTTTTAGAATTATTATATGTCGCAGACAATTTTCTTGTAAATTTAATCATTTTAAATAAGCGCACAAGATATTGACACGACGCATACGCAATAAGAAAAGATCCAAAATTGGGAGTAGTGCTTGAAATATCCGAATGGGAGAAACTTGGAATAAGTGAAAATTAAAAAAATCGAGCTTTAGAAGAAGCAAGAGTTCACTGTATTGAATTTACTAGCTTTTAATCAGATTTATGCAGTTTCTATTCATGCAGGTTTTTTTTTAAAAAAAGGTCACCGAAATGTCTTAAATAATCACAAGAGGAAAGTGTGAGATAAAAATCACAGAAAATAGCGTGACGTAGTATGTGGACTATCCTAAGTAAATGATCCAAAAACAGATCCTCCACTATCTTGAAAAAGAAGCCACGCTTTACCGACTTGAAAAAAGATAAAAATCGTCAAAAGCTCATTTCCCTTAATTGCTTTTCACTTTCAGCTTCTCAATCTCGCTAGAAATTGTTTGTAAACGAATTTTTCAAGAGGGTAAATTCCCTCTTGTATCGTGTGGAGAAAGTGGAGGTTGTATATGCGTTAAGTTAGAATAAGGTAGGCAGATACTATAACATCATATGCCTTGGGAGAACCCTGCAGTATACTCGCTTCTGAATTCTTTATGTGAGAATAATGACAAGCACCTAATGCCGGCTTTCCTTATTTATGTATTTACCCATGTAAACCATGTAAACCTTGTAAACCTTGGTGCTGTGCTCAGCGACTCTCTACTTCGCCTCAGGGAGGCTGACATCAACTCTCGCCGCCAGTACATATGCGAGCATGCGTTTAGTTATAGACTGTATTTGACTTCATAGTCTTACCCACTCACATCACTTTGCATCACTCAAAAAAAAGTGACGCGCTCAAGTCAATATTTCGCAGCAGAAATTAACATGCAAAAATCTATTCTGACCTTTTTTGTTGCTTTTAAAAATATTTATTTAGTATTTTTTTGTTTAACTCATTGATGTGGAATCTCTGAATTGTAAAGCCTTAGCAGCTGGATTTTTATTAGAGACGTTCGCATTTGTCTCAATTTTTTATCAGGGAAGTGGTAAACTGCAGAAAACCAAAACATCTGAGCACTGCCGGCTACAGTCAAACAGTTTTAAAATGTACGCCATTGATGGCCTACTGTTTAAATGTAGTTAAACGTCGAGGAAAATACGTATACGCGAGAATTTTGTACGGTCACCCATCCGAGCGCTAACGGCTAATGTCCCTTCTTAACATTCGAGATCTCAATGATAGTTTTTTCTACCTTTTACCTTCTTTTTTATAGATCAGCAAGCAAAGATTGAATTTCCGACCAAGAAAAATAATTTTTCAACTAAAGAGTTAAATTTTAAAGAATTAAATTAATTAATTTCAGACAAAAAAGTGCATTCACAACCAAATAGTTCTACTTTGAAGCAAAAAGAGATGATTTTTCATCTATCTATTTGAAGGTTCAACCCAAGAAAATAAATTTTTAACTAAATGGAACTTTTAAACAGGGAAGAATTAAGTTGTACCACAAACCGTTGAATTTTTAACCAATTATTCGAATATTTAAGCTAAAAAGTGAAATTTTTTTATGTAGTTTGAATATTTAATCCAAAAGCACGAACTTTTAACAAAGCCGTTAAATTTTTAACAAATTTTTAATTAAAAGTAAAAACGTTTAACAAAGCGATTACATTGTTAACAAAAGAATTAAATTTGTAAGAATTTTTTTTTGTTATAAAATAGTCGAATTTTTTAAAAAAACTTTTACAAAAAAAAAGTTGATTTTTTAAACACGCAAATAAATTTTTGGATTAAAAAGCTGAATATTTAACTAACAATTTCATTTTTTTCTAAAAAAAATTAATCATTAACCAAACAGTTGAACTTATTACAAAATGTTTAAACTATCATCAATTCAGGTTAAGAACCTTTGAAAAAGGTACGCATGTGTACCGAAACGTCAGGAAGTTTCAAAAGGAATTTTTTCTATTCAATAAATATCCGAGTTTCGAAGAACATGTTTTTTTGACTCATATTTATTTTTTCGATTTACGATTGATTGATTTGTTTCATCAAATCATTTTACAAATATTTAAACTCTCAGGGTAAGGGGATAATTTTTCAATAATTTATATAGTTCAATTTTTAACAAAGCAGCTAAATTAAAAGAAAATTAATCATCAACCGCATATTTGAATTTACAACTGAATAGTTTGAGATTCAAGTCAAGGAAATAATTTGTTTAAAAAATTGTTTAATATTTAACTAAATAGTGGAATTTGTAACTTACAATGACGAATTATTTAGAAGATATTTAAATTGTCAATTCAAAAAGACAAATATTTAACATTTTTGTTCCTTTTTATTAATTAAGAAATAAAAACAGCCGAATTAACCCAAAAAGATTCATTTTAAATGAAAAATGTAGCAGTTGATATTTCAACTCACAAATATTTTTGTTTTAAATTAAAAATACTTCAACATAGCTAAAAAAGATGAATTTTTAATGAGATATTTGAGTGCTCAAACAAAAAGATAACATTTTAATCAAAAAGTCGAATTTTTCTACAAAAAAAATAGAGATTCTACTAAAAGAAATAGATGTTCAAAATAAGAAAGCCAATTCTTCAAAAAATGGTTTTATATTTCAAAAAAGGTCATTTTTAACCAAATAGTAACATTTTGTATGAAATTTATAGAATTTTTAATTCAAATGTTGAATTTAAAAAAAAAATGTGCAGTATAAAAATTAATTTTTTAACGAACAAAAGGACGATTTTTTTCAAAATAGTTCAAAGATCAGCCAATAATAATTAATGTTAAATAAAGCAGTTTAACTTTTAAGTAATTTGTAGAATTTTCAATTACAGCAGATTAATTCTTAATGAAAAGTTTGATAACTTAGTTTAATAACTTGATGTGACAGATAATAAAATTAATTTTTAACTAAAACAAAAGAGAATTTTTAAGAGAAGAGTTAAATCTCCAATCAAATAGCAGAATTTTTAATTGAAAACGATGAATCCTATACCAAAAATTCAAAGTAGACTTTGAAATAATATGAAATAAACTTTTGACAGAAAATGTATTAGAAATTTCCTTATTTCTTTGTGTTGATCTAATTCGACTTTAACCGAAAACCCCGAAAAAGGGAGAAGTATCTTTAAAAACGTGGAATAGGAGGAATTGTTTGAAAAAGGTGTAAAAAGGGTAATAGGGAAAAAGTATTTAGATATGTTACTTATAAAATAAAATCAGTAACTTTCATTTATTTAAGTCTTTTGAAAAATTATTATTCATATTTATATTTTCCACATTCTGCACTAACTTTCCGGCCTCTTCGTCAAAAATCGTTAAAAAAAATTATCAAGCCTTTTGCCCTTGCACTGGGACGTATTTTTCTACTTGCCTCGAAGAATAATTTGCTGTAAATATAAAATAAGAGAAAAAATTTTAGTTATTGTTAATAAAAAAAAGAAAGTGAAATTTAATTTCGAATTTTATTCTCTTCACTGTTTTAGTACCTTTTACTCTTTTCTAGAAGGCTATAATCTCACCACTTTAACTCGATTATGCCAGACACGTAACTTCTGATTAGAAGTAGTATGATACTTGGTGCCTACCGCTCAAATGGAAGAGAAAAGAAACTTTATCTTATCAGTCTAGTGCATACTGCACAGTCTGAATTCTTTATTTTTTATTTTACTATTGAGAGAAAAATTAAAAAAAAAAAGAAAAAATGTAACAAAGAAAAAGTGCAGTGATTTTTCTGAAATTCTTGAAAATAAATTTGTTCAAGTTGTTGGTAAAAAACTTCTTCAGAAAAAAAATTAAAAAGACAAAATACAAATTTCTGAAAAGGATAATGTTATTCAGTTGAAAATTGTTGAAAAAAGAGTTTTGCTGTTCTTATTAATTATGAACGCAACAACTAATCTTCAATTAATATAAAACATATAGCGTATTCCTCGCAGAATCTTTGGATTATTCATTATCCTTCACTCGTTATCCTTTTGTTAATAATTTGCAAATAATTATGTTTATAAAGCAATCACTTTTTGTTTGAAGCTTTAACTTCGCTACAGTAAGATCTGGCAAAAAAAAAGAAACTTTGATTTTTTGAAAAGTTGTTTTAAAAAAATATGTAGTAATGATTCACTATGAATTAAACACAGGCAATGGGTAGTAATTACCACCATCTACCTATAGGATTAATGAAAATGAAAAAAGTTTTTTTGTTGTTGAAAAATCTGTTTTTAGTTCTTAAAGAAAATCTGGTAGTTCGGGAAATACTAAATTAAAAAAAAAGTTTTGTAATTTTTTGATAGTTTTCTAGTAAAATTAAAATGATAGTAAAAAATAAAAAAGATTGCTATGATGAATGACTGAAGTCGGTCCCTTTATTTTGTCTCCAGAACGTTATATTTACACCTAAGATTCTTTTAACAATATGACTTAGAATTTTCTTAAAATTTTGCATTATTGAAAGTGGCTTTTGTCTTAGAATACAGCAACATAGAATTTTTAATCCTAACTATAAAATGTTATAAAGGGTTTTAGGTTTTACTTAAAAAACGAGTATAAAAAAAATTTATAGAGAAGCTTTCTGGTACAATAGTATCTTATGCACCAAAGAGAAGAAGAGGCACACTCGCCTGCGGCTCGTACTAAAAAAATTTACTCGTCAAAAAGTCCCCATGAATAATTTCCGCATAAGTGAATTTGACTATTCGTAGTATTTTGAGATTTTTAGGGCTGCCGAATTGGAATTCAAATAAAAATATATAAATTCAAAATGACAGATTCAATATGGCGGCCCCAATTTGGAAAAGAAAATCGATATAAATAATAATTAGTGCAAAGGAGGTTTTCTGGTTGCTTATTTTGAATTGAAACTCAATTTTGTTAAATTTATTAATATAGCTATTCGGCGATTTCAAATCTCAAGTCAAATTAAAAAAACTGAAACTGGCGGGTACCATTTGGCAGAATGTACTTGTAAAAATAAAACAGATTTTATTATTTTTGTTGAAAACTAGTTTTCTGTTTTTGTTTAAAATTAGTGTTTGTTGAAAATTTATTTAATGAAAATTTAACAATTCAAATTTTTTTGATATTTAACCTTTTTTTGAGAAATCAACCATTTGGTTAAAAATTCATAGATTTTAAGGAAAACTCGTATTTGTCGTCGAAAATGAATTGTTTGGTTAAAAATGATTTCTTTAGTTAAAAATTCAACTATTTATTTCAAAATTCGTTTGTTCTTTGCACGAACATTTTTCTTTTTCATTAAAAATCGCATGGCTTTTTGTTAGAAAATTGTTATTCTTTTCTGAAAATTGAACAATTTTGGTTAAAAATTCGTTTCTATATTTAAAAATCCAAGTATGGCATTTGAACAACTGTTGGTATGCTTTGGTTAGAAAATTGATTTTCGTTAAGATGGAAACTTGAGTATAATATGCTACAATTTTTATTTCTAAATTTATGTTTGTAGTTGAAAATTCATCTTTTTGGTGGAAAATTATTATTATTATTTTTTTAAATATATCTTTTTGGTGAATTAATCTTTTTTTCATTTATAAAAATTTAACAATTCTTTTTGAAATTTTTTGATTGAAAATTTAACTTTTTCCGTTAAAAAATTATTTCATGTTTGAAAACTTTACTATTTCAATAAAAATTGACTTTTTTTGGTTGAAAGTTAATTTTTTTATTGAAAACTGTAGTATGTATATTGAAATTTTTAGTTAAATATATTTTTGTCTTTGTTGAAAACTCGTTTCTTTCGGTTGAAAAGTATTCTATTTTCTTGAAAATTCATCTTTCAAATTGAAAATTGATTTTTTATTGGTTGACAATTCAACCATTTTGCTGAAACACCTTTTTTGGTTCAAAACGTTTAAAAATGGTTTAAAACTTACTTATTTGGTTAAAAATTAGTTTCTTCAATAGAAAATTATTTTGCAACTGAATAATATTTAACTTTCATTTTTTTAAATCTTTTTCAATTGCAAATTCATATCTTTTCTTAAAAATTGAACTTTTTTGTTAAAACTCCTTTCTTCGGTTCAAATTTTTGTTTACTGAATATTAAACTACTTCATTTTTGACCAAAATTTCTCTCTGGTAGGATATTATTCTTTTTGTTTAAAAATATTTAAAATGCTAAAAAATTTACTAATTTTGTTAAAAATTCTTTTTCTTATAAAAACTAATTTCTTAGCGGCATATTGGAGTATTCCAATAAATTCTTTTTTTAATTAATTTCTCTCCGTGAGAATCTACCTAGTTTCATAAAACTTTTTTTTTTGCTTTCAAACTAATTTTTTAAATGAAAATAATACCTTTAATTTTTTGTTTGTTAAAAATATATCTTTTTAATTAAAAATTAAACTATATGATTGGTAATAAATGTATTTTGTTGAAAAGTCGACTTTTATGTCAGAATAGTATTCTTCTTGTTTAAAAATGGTTGAAAATGTACTGGTATTGAATTTAAGTGGGACGATGGTCGTGGGGGCTAAAGCGTAGGCTTTGGACCCACTCCGTCGGCTTGGAATAAAGAAGAAGGTGCAAGAAAAATGTAAACCCTTAGGCGACACATTAGAAGCTTCCATTCCATGTACTGGTATTGTTAAATAAAATTTTTGTTGGAAAGTAATTTTGTTAACTATATTTTTTTGTAAAAGATAAATATTTTGTTAAGAATTCTTTTTTGGGTGTCGAGTTCCTTTTTTTTTTAATTTAAAAATTCTTCTCTTTTGAAGAAAATTATTTCTTAAAAAACTCATCTTCTCTGTAAGAAAGTTCGCTTCTTTTGTTAAAAATTAAACTATTTTGTTAAAAATACAATTACTTATCTGAATACTGAAATTTTTTATTCTTGATTGATTTATTTTTTAATTGTAAAGGCATTTCTGAAGTTAAAAATTTATCAATTTTGTTGAAAAATTTGTTTTTTTTTGTTAATAGAAAATGCTCCCTTCTCAGTTAAATATTCAACCATGCAGTTGAAAGTTCATCGTTGTCAGTAGAAAATTATTCTTAAAATTTAAGAAATGTAAATGAGATCATAATTAAATTCAAAATCCTATTCAAATTCCATTTATCAAGTTAATTTGCAAAATTCCTGAAAATGAAACCAAGAATCTAACGAATTACTTTAGACAACCATCATAAAATGGTCCTATTGCAATCCAAAAAAATTACACATTTCTTTTGTAGGCTAAAAAAGAATAGAAAAAAATACTTCCTTCGGGCGACAATAAAACAAAGAAAAGGAAAATGAGAAGGCAAACAACCATTCCCCCTTTCTTTTCTTTTGTATTTCTTTCGTTTTCTTTATTTCTATCATTATGGAACCACAACAAAAAAACATTTGTAAAAAATAATAAATTATTTTACAAATTATTAATTATTTTTATTATTATTTTACAATTATTATTTTATTATTCTTATTAGGTTTTACAGATTTGTTGTTGATGTGGTTTGATAATGATAGAAATAAAGAAGACGAAAGAAATAAAAAAGAGAAGGGACGGAATTTGGTTGGTTGCTTTCTCATTTTTCTTTCCTTTTTTCTGGTCTAAAGGAAGAATTTCTTTCTTTTCTTTTTTGGGAAAAAATTTTTTCTTCAGATTGTAATAAGAACATTTTATGGTGGTTGTCCCAATTTGGTCATTAGATTCTTAGTTTTAGTGTCATGAATTCTGTACAATTATTTTTCATGTATTAAAAATTCACCAACCGTTCCCATGAGATAAAAAAAGAAATTTAGGTTCGCTCCATAAGAACGAGAAAGGGCCATTTTCATGCACGTGTTATATAAAAAAGTATTTCAAAGCTACTTTTGTCGAATTTAATATTAAGTATGTACGAATGCGGAAGGCGTGTACTTACACGCCTCTTTTACGTCTGTTCTGCACTTAATGCATTATGAAAACTCTGATATCTGCATGGGGTTCTGAAAGTGTGCCTTATAACGCTCTTGCCGTTGGTAAACATGCAGCGCACAAAATGTGTATGAGCATGAGTTTACCTTTCCTCTTTTGAAAATTCCTCCATTCTTTATCAGATACGAAGTTAAGCTTCTACTGAAAAGAAAACTCGCTTTGTATGTCATATAATGGTGGGCAATTTCATTTTTCATGTCATGCTTTAAATACAAGCTAGAAAGGCGAGCTCATATTTTTAGATAAAAACAATTCTTCTGTTTCCAAAATGACGTTCTGTTTTCGGTTTAAATTATTTAGTTATCTAGTAGGCAGAAGGATGATTCTTGACACGTATGGAATTTGAGCTTAAATTTATGGTTAGAAGAAATTTAATTTGTCTTAAAAAGAGTCTTTTTGCAGAAAAAATTAGCCTCTTGCTACAAGTTTCGCTTAGTTTTGCAGAAAAATACTATTATTTGTGTTAAAAAGATATTTAAGTGGTTCAAAATAAAGCGGGAAAGCATAAGATGCTTTTTGTTTAAGGCCAATTTTTCTCTGAGTGCATCCTAGATCATTCTGGAACATAATAGGATATTGTGAAAGATTCTACAAGATTCCAAAATAGTCCACAAAATTCTGGACAATCGTGAAATGCTCCAGAGTAATCCATTACATGAAAAGATATTAAAACATATCCTTTAGAAGATCACAAATTTTATATAGTTCTAGATTATTTTTATATTCTTGAATGTGCTAAGAACTTTAAAAGATATTTTGCAATGTTTTAGCATGTCATGGAACGATCTAACATGCTAATAAATATTCTGGAATGTAGTGGACATTTCTGACGCAGAACAAACAAAAGCAAAATGCGTTTTAGGTAATAGTTTTAGGAGTAATCAAAATAATCATTCACAAAAATAAAGATTGAAAAGGGTAAAATAAAAGATCACTGACATTTTATTTTGCCCTTATCAATCTACAATTTATTTTTCTTAGGAGCTCACGTCCAGAATATTGACCTAAAACATTGTTTACCTCATTTTTGTGTATGAATGTTGCAAAAGCATCTAGGATACTATGGGATGGTCTGTGATTTTTTTTAATGGTCGAAAATATTCTTATATATTTCGGAATGATAAAGAAGTTTTTTGAATATTTTGAAGCATTTCAATTCTGCCCAGACTATTCTGGACAGGCTGAAAGACAGACTTTTATTAATATTATAAGATTTAATAAGCAAAATTTTTATTATCTTTTATTTTGATTTTGCTGTTAATATTGATTTTTATCCGGATAATAATTAAGGTCCGGTTCTGATTTTGGTTTCGGTTTTGATTTTGATCTGATTATAATTCTGGTTTGGTTGGGGATCTTAGTTCTGGTTCTTGCTCTAAATCTGATTTCGATTTTGATGTTGATTCCATTTCTTATTCTGTTTCTGATTCTTTTTCTGAGTTTTTTTTTGTTTCTGATTCTGAATCTGGTTTTGATTTTGATTCTGTTTCTGATTCTGGTTCTATTTATGATTATAATTTTTATTCTGATTCCGATTCTGATTCTGACTCTAGTTCTGGTTCTTGTTCTGATCCTGTTTTTGATTGAGATTCTATTTCTGATTCTGACTGTAATTCTGATACTTTTTCTATTTCTCACCCTGATTCTGTTTTTGATTCCAATTATGTTACTGTTTCTCATTTCAATCGTGATTTTAATTTTGATGTAACTTTTATTTAAATATAAAATTTAATCCCAGCCTAGACATTCTGGAATTAAAATATCTTCCTAATTGAACACTCATAAATTTCAAGTTACTTACAATTAAAGATTAATTAATTTTTAATTCTCTCCTTCTTACGTTCTGAAATTCATTAAAGTTTCATTATTTAAATCTCAGAAACAAACGTATTCTCATAAGCTGCTGTGATACGGTGAAAAGCTATCTCCCAAATGAGCCCAAGAACGTTGCAAAATGTTGATTATTTCGGAAGTTTTTAAACATTTAAGAAAATATTGAATTTTACACTATTTTGACAATATCTTCGTAAAAATAGATAAATTAGCTTCGCTCTGGGCTTGTTTTATACAGAATTTCAAGAGTAATCAACCCTTTGAAGAAAAACTTTTTTGGGTTTGGCATAATTAAAATTAAGAGAACCTAATCAGTTATCAATCAAGAGGTTTGCCAAAACTTTTGTATATTCCTGTATGTTTTTTGTTTCCATTGAACAACATTGTTGGTTTTAGCTTTAGGTTACGTCTAGAAAAATCTAGAATTATGTTCATTGTCCTATATTATTCTATAATCTTACAGAATATTCTAGAATACTCAGGGAAGACCAAAAGACATGTATTAATTTATATCATGAACTTGAAGATTCGTAATATGCTTTAACAAATTTAATATCGAAAACAACTTTTCATTTAATTAAACTTTAATTTTGAAACCGAAAAAAAAGTTTGAAACTATTGAAACGTTCCTCCTCAATATTTTTTAGCTGATTAAAATCACATGGCAATAAAGGTAAGTTCTTGAAAACGTCGTTAAGCAGCAAAAAGAGACGCGCTAATTGAAATATCTGTTGTGCTCTAGCATAACAGGGTACTAAATATTATACGTCTAGGAAACTCTAGAATTTGGTACATAGTGCTAGATTATTCTATGAACTTCCAGAATATTCTAGACTTCTCAGGACAGACAAACAGACATATTTTAATTTATATTATAAAATTGAAGATCTTCAATATGTTTTCACATCCTAAATAAAAAAAAAACTTTTAATTTAATTAAACTCGAATTTGGATTGGAAGCTTCTAATATGTCCCCTAAGGGTTTACATTTTTCTTACACGTTCCTCTCTATTTCTTTCAACAACCCCCACACGCTCACTTGGTTGTGGCAGGGGGGCCTACAGTTTAAGGTGGGTTCCGATCCACCAAGTGCAACAGCTTTAAGTACTCAGAAAAAACCTTCTTCTCCAGAGGTATGGGTCTCAAGACTGCGGAGATGAACAACTCCCTTGCCAGACTAGTATTTACCGCATAGGCCGCCGAGGCTCTTCCAAAGTGCGAGGCGGAAATCGAACTCGCAAGCTTCATATTTTTTCACATCTTTAATTTTAAAAAACTGTCAATTTATTTGAACTTTAATTTTTAAATCTGGAAAAAAAGTTTAAAATTATTCAAACATCCCTGCTTAATATTTGTTAGCTTATAAACGTCACATGACAACAAAGTTAAGTGCTCGAAAACGTTGTTAAGCAGCAAAAAGAGATGCGCCAATTTAAATGTCTGTTGTGCTCGTGCATGGCAGAGTACTCTATAAGGCATTACTCTCGACGGAGATGCACTTGGCTGCAGAATGCGGTATGGCTCAGGTAAGTAGGTACCGTTAGGATCGTAACTTGGTTCAGGCTGTAGAGGTTAGGAGAGAGGCTGTACTCGTTTCGTGGATGGGGGAGGGGGAGGGGGGATGGGCGGATAGGTGGAAGCATAGAATTATTAACGGGCTGCCGAGCTGCATCCCCTGGCATTACGCAATGTACGAATACAATCGTCTGTCTGTAACAATCCCAACCACACTCATCCCAGTGCAATTTGGGAAAAAGATTTTGCATCTATATTAAAAAAAGTACAAAAATCTCCTATATTACTTTCCTGATTTAATTGTTTGCTGATTAACGTGTAAGATTATACTACTATTTACTGCTACTTCAGAAATATTACTCGCCCAAGCGCTCGAAATTGGCATTCTGTTTTCCCTTATTACATTCTTCGCGGTGGTATTGGATTGAGTTCAACCCAAAAGGAGATGCATCTCTCGGTTTCCTTTTGAAATAATGTGAGGGATGCTTCACTATTATGTTGTATTCAAAATGAAAAATATATCTGTAGGATTTTTTGAATAAATTTAAATTTGTATTCTTATTTGCAGATTCAAATATGTATTCTTATAGTAATACTTTTAGAGTGGTGCTTTTTCGACTTAAACTCCGTAGTTTGGCATCAAAGGAAAATATCCAAACCTTTTAATGATATTTTTCGATTACAGAGCAGCCTAATTTATGCCCATCACAACAAAAGTTCAAGTGCACTAATTAATTGTTAAACGGAAAGGAAATTTTGTTTTTCTTCGATAGTTTAGAAGATGCTACATTCAGAAGTTAAATTTTGTCTCAAAAACTTGATGATACAAAAGTTTGGTTTTAGTTTTTGTGCAACAGCATATTTCCTGCGCACTGTATACAAAGGGTGAAAATGTAAGTTAAATTCACAAAAAAATACATTATTTTCAGAATATTTTTTAAAGAAGTATAACTTCTAAAGATTAAACTCAATAAACTGCACGAAATAAGAAATTCTTTTTTTTTAATTTTTACGGGATATTAATTTATTAAATTTTTTTGTGACGAATTAAAAGTAAAATAATCAGCAGTAAAAAAATATTTAAAAAGCAAAATAAAGACTGCAATCGTTCACACCTTTTTAAACATTTTGAAGGGTCCTTGATGTTTAACCAGTTTTAACATACAATTCTTTTTATATAAAACTACAGATTTAAATCCAAAAATCAGTGCCTTATTATTATTTTTACGAAAATATACGTTATGCTCTACAAATAAAGCCATAAAATTAGGTTTTAGCAACCCCCTAGCGAATTTTTATTTATGATTTAAAAATAATCGCGTCGCATCACTGAAATAAATTTAGTAGGAAAACGAGACGTGCAAGCTATTTTTAATTGAACTCAATCCAAGCTGACCGTGTCCTTTAGAAATACTTTATTTATTTTCTATACCTTATTCAAAACCAATTTTATCTTAGTTCTTATTCTAGTTATCGTAAAAAAGTGAATATCAATAGGTATGGTAATTTTTAGAGGTGATGAATTTGGATGCAAAACTGTCTTTTATTATATAAACATTTTGTCAATATTTTATGATAAAATGCAACGCAGTTGAAAAACAAAACAAAAAAATTTTGATTTTTTGCTGCATCTTTCTATTTTTTTATGTTGCAAGACATGTGAATACGTTTTTTCTATTTTCTTTTTAAATTTGTAGTGCCCACCTACCCCATGACGTTTTTTATGAGCATAACAAGGAAAAAGCAAATGTGTGTAAATTTTGTCCAATATGTGAAAATGTGAAATAAGACAATAGACTATTTTAATTGTATTATGAAATCTCTGCAAAAAATATGAATTCGTCCGTAATTTTTTATTTAAACCACTCTGATCTACTTGTATGGTACTCCAAAAAATACTTAATGAAAGTGCAAGAAGGCTCTTGCGGAATATTGTCCTCAATTATTACTTTTTTATAATTTTTTCAAAGATACTCGTGAATCAATAAATTACAAGATGTAATATATTTTTTATTCAATTTTTAATCCCGATAACAATTTTTGTATACTTAAACCATTTTCTTCATATAATTTCTTATTTTTGTTTATATGCAATTTTATTACTAAAGAAACCTACAAAATAGTAGTTTTTTATAGTCTTATAACTTACAAAAGTTCAGCGTAATTCTTAATAATTAAATTTTTTTAAATTGAGACTTGCTTAAATTCAGCAGGTAACAGACTCCCAGAAGATAATCTTTAGTTCTTAAAAATTACTGCTAATTGCTTAAATTTATTATATAGAAAATATTATTCAGAATGATAGTGATATTATGACTCGATTAATTTTTTAAATAAAAATATTATTTAAACAATCAGTGATTATAATGTTTAGAGTGATTGTATTGACTCTTAATAATAAAATTCTTTAGGAATGTTGATTTTCAGGTAATTTGAAAATACTTAAATCTTTTTAAACGTTGCGGCACACAATGGTGATTATCATCAGTAATTATTATAAAATCTTATAATCATTTGTAATAAATCAGATTTAAATGAATAGTAAGCGGTGAAAAAGTAAAAAATGAGCTATTCTTCTCTCGAAATAATAATCTCTCCACTATTCCAAATATTTGTTCCAAATTATAAGATGACTGAAACTTTTGAAACTTTAATTATTTTTGATTTCAGTGAACCTTAAACCAATATGAATCATGAAAAATTTTTTGAAGAAAATGAGTCATAAATTGAGATAAAATAAATCACGGGTTGTTTTGACTTTTGATCATAAGAGTTTCTTTTAAAGAATTATTAATTGTTTAAACAATGAATTGCAAACTACAGTGAAATCATTTACTCTTTAAATTTATAAATTAGGAAAGAGAATTGAAAAAATGCCAATAATTTGCGATATTATGAGACAATAAATTGTCAAAGCTACACTTTTGAAGCTTCTTCAAAAACTAACAATAAACTGTGACTCTTTTGGCTTAACAGTAAGAAAACGAATTTAAAAATAATTCTTCAAACAATTTACACAAAAAAATATTTACTTTTTGAGTTAATGAATAGGCAACAGAATGAAAATTATTTTAAAAAATTAAAACTGGTTTTAAAATGTAAGAATTTGTTGAAAATTATGTTTTTAATGAAATAGAATTTGATTTTCATTTTTTTGAAAATTTAACAATGATTATAAAAAATTGTTGAAGGGAATTAGCAGTAAATTACAAAACAGGCTAAGAATTAGGACAAATTATTCGAACATGTTGAGAAAAAATAAATCACGAGTTGGTTTAACTTTTTATCACAAAAGTTACATTTAAAGAATTATCAATTATTTAAACAATTAATTGTAACCTAAAACAAAATGATTTACTCCTTACTAAGTTGTACCTTTTTAGTCAAAAAAAATATTTAAAAAAATTCAAAATCAGATATGATTTAGAGATATTTTATTTGAGCTTTGTCGTTTTATTACCTTTTTGTTGTTTCTATCTTGTCAGTTTTGTAAATAAATTTATTAAATTTGTATGCATACCGAATCATCCCCTTTTACAATAACACCATTGTAAATAATCTAATAAAATTTTTTCAACCAATTGAAAAAAATGTTTCTTACTTGTCTTACATCATTTTATAATAAGAAACTTTTTTAATCGACTTTTTGTATTTAGTATTTGACACTCCAAATATCAAATAAAAACACATGGTATATTATATAATATATAAGATACCGAGAAAATAAAAATAAGAGATCTCTCATCCTTTATGGGATTAATGACCTTAGCTCGTATTCTACACAACTTTCTTGCACTTCCATGGGATAATCTCTGGGGCATCGTAAAAGGGGTTAATGGGAGTTGAAATAGAAAATGAATCACGGATTAAGATTCACTAAAGGATTTTAATCAGATGATGAATGTATTGCCTCTAATTAATTAAAAAATTTTATATTTTGGCCGGGGTTTAGAAAAATTAGTTTATCGTCACTATATTCATGTAGTAAACTGACAAAGATGGATTAGTGTTGAAAATATTGTAATTAACAAATAAAAACAACTTTCGGTTTTTTAAATCACCCAAATAATGCTAATTATTATCACAGCAGGAAGTAAAGTTTATATTTCGGATGTCAAAAACAATAAAGATCACTATTGCAGGTTACAACCAACATAATAATTAAAACAGATTCAAAAAATGATTACAATAATTAACAAAAAATGATTCTATTTTTTGTATGAAAATTTTTAATAGAAATGGATAAATTACTGAGCTGGAGGGAAAACGACCAAAGACAAACCGAAAACAATAATTCGTTCTTTTATATGATATTTTTTTTAAGGTTCCACCAAAGAGTACATATATAGTTATACACGTATTGTATAATTTTTTCTTCATAGTTGTAAAAGAAAAGAGAGTGCAGCTCAAGGATCCATTTCGATTTACTCTGGTTGGTTGGCTCATAGATCTATTGCAGTACCACCGGTTGCGTGGCTTTACGTTATACAAGAAGCTTGAGGACAGTTTCTAAGGTGGTAGCTGGAGGATTTACGGATTCCAGGGTTATCAGGCCGTCATCGCGCCATTCCTTTACGTGGGGACAAGATTCGTAGCGTGGCACAACTTTTTTCAGGATGGAGATAAAATTCCTGGAACGTTGACCGCTCAAAGTTATCTCTTTCCTTTCTTTAGTAGTATACGACGGCTATAGTCAGACTAGTGCGGAAAAGATGATTGTGTGGTTATAAACAAGAATTAGCTCCTGGCAGATGTTTTATTATCACTACCGGAAGTTAATTTTTATTTTGAATAATAAAACCACAAACTATTTAAAAATATATAATAACATTTTTTAGGAAGGAGACCAAATTTCAAGAACGTTCACTTCTCAAGGTTATCTCTTAGCTTTATTCAGTAGTATATGATGATTCTAGTTAGACGGAGCTGACGTGATTATGGTATAGGTGTGTAAAATTGTCGCTTTCAGGATAAATGTGTTATTTTAATAAATTATTAATAAAAAATTTAAAACAACTATTGAGAGGTTAGAAACAAATTTCCTAGAACTGTAACTACGCAGTCATTATTTTTCTTTAATGAGTAGGGCATGCTGATTTTATTCAGACATGTCTTAAATCGATTATTGAGTGATTCTTTACTAACTATTGCCTCGGAGATAATATATTGTTATTCCTGCCAGCAATAAATACGCTATTTTAAATAATTTTCCACTTCTGTCATAGTGGTATTTTTTACAATTATAGGGAAATAGTAGAAAAATAAATTCTTTAGGATAAATTTATTATCAAGGTGCTATCCTGAGTTCAGCATAAAATGATTTAGATTTTCAAACTGAAATATATATATTAACTTTTCAACAGAAACGTTAAACTTTCTTCAAAATTTATTCATTTTCTAACAAGAGATGATTTTTTAACTGAACAGGGAAACTTTAAAGAAATGAATAGGTATATCGAATAAAACAATGAAAGATTATTCTTCCACAAAATAGTTTAATTAAAAAAAATCATTATTAACTTAATAGTTGCATCCAAAGGGACGAATTTTATGTTCAAAAAGTTTTGTATTAAAAAAATAGTTCAATTTTCGACAAAAGTGGATAACTTTGTAATACAATAATTAGATTTTTAACTATGCAGTCGAATATTTATTTAAAAAATGTTAAGTCTCAACGAAAAATATAATATTTGACGTTTCTACCAACAAAACTTTGTATACAATGTAAAAAAAATCAAATTAATTGTTTAATCTTTAAGCCATAAAGGCGAATTCTCAACGAAAATTTTCAATTTGTATTGAAATAATACAACTCTCAATGAAAAACGACAAATTATGAAGAGAAATGTTAAACTTTTAAGCAAAATTAATAAATATTAAACTAAAAAGTTGAATTTGAAGAAAAATACATTTTCAAACAAAATTGTTAAATTAAAAAAAAATATGACTGTTTAACAAAATCTTTGGAATTAAAACAAAGAAAGATATTGTGTAATCAAATAGTTCAATTGAAAAAATCTTGTTATCGACTGAACAGTTTCTTCCAAAATGACGAGTTTTTTTATCCAGAAAGATGGATGTCCAAAAGGTGAAGGTTTCGAATGAAAAAGATGATTTTTTAAAACAAATTTATTAACTTTTTTACATGTTTGTCCAATTTTTCACTAACACGATGAATCTTCAGAAAAAATGAATTTTTAAGAATGAATTCAACTTTTAACCATGTATCTGAATTTTAATCAAAACAGAATAATTGTCACAAATAAATGAAATAGTTAAATTTACAGTTCATAAGATTGATTTTTAACCATCAGGAAACGAATTTTGAATAATTTAATTGTTACCAAAGAGATGAAGAGTTAAAGGGAAGTGCAAGAAAATGAATACAAGCAACTGTCAAAAAAGGCAAAAAAAAGTTCTTAACATAAAATTTAATCATAAATGGAGAACTTCGTTTCTAGATTATTATTGAACAATACACATTTTTTAGATAGGTACGCGCTTTTTTACTAACTTAGATAATACCTAAAATTTTTTTTTTTAGTTTAATTATAAACTGAAAATTAGATTTCTAGATTATTATTCCATAAAATTAGGAAAAGAAGCTGAATTAAAAAAATTAAAACATCTAAGAAACTGAGGGGGCAAGTCCTATACAAATTTATGATTGTCATGTCGATTAACATGATGAGAGCTTTATATTTTTATTAAAGCTTAAAAAAATCTATTCATTCGAAAAACTTTAAGTAAAAACAACATTTTATAATACGTCCAACTGACATAATAATGAAATTTCAAAATGGGTCGTGGAAAAAAATTCAATTCAAAAACAGTTCGAAGTGAGCAGAAATATACAAGGTTCAATGTAGATTAATTGAATAATTATATTGAATTGAAGATTATTAGATAGAATAATTAATATCATAATTCATAGTATGCGACTTTATTTAAGAACCAACCTGATTTTCAATCACATTGGAATGAGCCCCGAATTACTGCTTGAATAATTAAATACATCATTTTGACGCGGTTTACCGTGTTATCAAAAATCCTGTTTCGAATTCTTTAGATATTCAATAATGGTTTAAAATTCAATTAATAGAATCTCATCGGTGGCGAAAACTAATTCTGAGTAATAAAACTTGTTAAATAATTAAAGTTGTATAATAGTCAACACAAGAAGGACAGAAAGGTCCTTGCACCAAATTTACGAAGGACTTTTATTCAATGAGTTAAATTTCCACTTTTTCATAAATTTTGTATATGCAAATTAATAATTCAAAGGAGAATCTCCAGCAAAATGGAGAGCTTTTACTTAAACAAGTTCCAAGCTTCCGATTTTAACATGTGTTATCTAAAAATTAGCTTATTATTCATATGTTATATTTTTCAAGAGCTTTTATCAAATTTCTCTAGATGTCTTATATTTTGTCAATTATACCCACTGAAAACAAAAATATTGTCCTAATGTACTTGTCCAATTCATGATTTTGTGTATACGTGATGTCTGAATAAACAAGATTTTCTGATTAAACAACTTAGGTCAGAAATTATTTTTCAAAGAATATAGTAAACATTTCAAAGTAGAAAATGTTGATTAACTTACTTAAAAAAAATTGTGTGACACCTTAAAGATTTTCTGATTAATAGCTGTTTTGTGTACTTTAAAAAAAATTATTTAAAATGATTTTTAAAAATTAAAATTACATTACAGTAATATCATCTTCATTTCTGAAATTATATTTGATATTTCTAAAATAAATTTCGAAGTGAGCTCCGACCCCGAAATTGATTGAAAATGAAGCCTGTTGTTTTATCCAAGGTATGAGGATCGCTTAAAAGACTATCAAATATCTTTTATAAAATGTTAAGTATTTGATTGATGGCATACTGCGTTAATATGGATTTTCCATGATTTTGAGCGAAAATGCAAAATCTTTTAAAGAGTTTTAAAAGGTTTTTTTTATGAATAAAAAGTTATATTAAGAAAATATTTTAAGGAATTTAAGGTATTCCAAAAGGTTTTGAAAACTTTTAAAACAGAACCTGAATGATTTTAACGCAACGTTCTTAACTTTGCAGAATTTTCAAAGAATTTAAGAAAAAAGTTAAATAATTTTTTATTATATTTATAAGTTTTCAAAACATCTCGAAAATAATTAAAAACTGGAAAAGATTTCAGAAAACAAAACAATCTTTAAATTATAATTTGTCCAGGATTTTTTTTCTGCGTTGATAGAAAAATATTTTTTAGTTGAAGATACAAGTCCTTTAGAAAATTTGTATTCTTTTATTTGAAAATTAATCTTTTTGGGTGAAAATTTAATTTCTCATTAAAGTTCTTTTATTTATGAATCAAAATGCTTTGATTTAAAATTTGAATTTTTCTAGAATGAAATATCAATTATGACTTTTTTTTTTAAATTCAAAAGTTTAAAAGAAAAGTCATCTCTTTTGGTAGAACTTTGTTGGTAGAAAATTCAACTATTTGATTCAAATGAACTTTTTTTTTAAATTCATATTTTTGAACTTAAAACCTTGAGCTATTTCGTAGAAAATTTGTATTTTTTGGCGAATTTGTAATTTTTCGTTCGTTAAAAACACTACTGATTGAAAATCAACCTTTTTCGGTTGAATATTTAACCGCTGCGTAGAAAATTGATCTTTCTAATGTGAACTTTTTTGTTAAAAATGAACGTCTTTGTTGAAATTTTGATTTTACATATCTGAAAAGTTTAAAAATCTTCTTAAATTTTCTCCAGAATCTTAAAAAAACCATATTCATGTAAGTTGCTTGACAATTGTTTGAGTAAAAACTGTTAATTTTTTTGAAGAGTTCCTATTAGATTAATTATTGATCTGCAGGTTTTGTACAAAAAACTAGGCATTTTTTGCAAAGAAAACGACAGTACGACCTATAAATAAACTTAATTTTATAAGAGACTTTTTGGAGAAAAACTATTTTTTGCTTCTCAGTATTTGATAACTTATCTAATTATTAGCACAAATTTTACGTTAGCAAGCATGGAATAAAACTTTGATGAATAGAATTTAATAAATAGAAATAAAGTACAAAATATTATGGCATATAGAATAGATATAATGCCTTTATAAATAAAATTTACAGGTTATGTTACAAACTGATAAATATGAAGGCCTTCATATTTTTCTATTCAGGTGTTTTCTAAAGGAACCTTTTTGGTTCTCCAGAGGTTTCTGTGGAAGTTAAAGTTCTAAAAGATAACAACTTTTATTTAAGCTGCAGCTTTAGTAAACTCTCAACTTTTTTCAGGCATATCTTTTCCCCACTCATGGATATCTATATCTTTAAATACATAGGAAAGCTTAAAATACATAAACATTGCAATTCTGTAAATCTGTAAGTTAACAACTAAGCTTTCCAAACAGTTAATTTGTATATATACCCTTATTCTGTTCTATTAAAGTATTCTCGAGAGGAACCCTTGCATTCTTGAATTATGCTAATTATACAATTTATACAGTTATGCTAATCCAACTTTTCAAACATTTGGTTTCTAAGTAGGCTTTCATATTGTTCTATTCAAGTGTTCTCCAAAGGAATCCTTTGGGATCTCTGAAGGTTTCTGTTAAAGTGTAATTTCTGAAAGATACCAACTTTGATTTAAGCTGAAACTTTCGTCAAATTCCTAATTTTTTGTGGTCAGGCAACTGTTTTCCCTACTCATAAAATTCTATATCATTGAATACACATGAAAGGTTGGGATATCTAAACGTTGCAACTCTGTGAAACTCTAACTTAAAAACCTAACTTTGTAAACGTTTTCTTTGTGAATAGGCTTTTATATTTTTCTTTTAATTTGTCCTCCAAAGGAACCCTTGTATTCCTGAATTATAGATTTTCATGTCTTTGAAGACATAATAAATCTTGGGATATCCAAGCGTTAGCATTCTGAAAATATCTAAACTACCAATCCAGCTTTGCAAAAGTTTGGTTTCTAAATAGGCTTTTATATTTTTCTATTTAAGTGTTGTTCAAAGGAATCCTTTCGGATCTCGGAAGGTTTATATTGAAGTTCAACTTCTAAAAGATACCAACTTTGATTGAATTTGTAACTTTTGTCAACTCTCTAGTTTTTTTCTGTCAGGTAACTGTTTTTTCCTATTCATGGATTTCTGAATCTTGGAATACACATAAAAGGTTGAGATATCTAAACTTTAGCATTCTGTAAATCCCTAAATTACCAATCCAAATTAGCGACCGGTTGGTTTCTGAATAGGCACTCATATTTTTCTATTCTGTTCTCTAAAGGAATCCTTTTGGATCTATGAAGGTTTCTATTGAATTTCAACTCCCAAAAGATACCAACTTTGATTTAAGCTGCAACTTTCGTCAGCTCTCTGGTTTTTCGTCAGGAAACTGTTTCCATATTATATGGACTTCTATATCTTTGAATACACGTGAGAGGTGGGGATCTCTAAATGTTGCGATTCTGTAAACCTCTAACTTAGAAACCTATCTCTGTAAACGTTTAGTTTGTGAATAGGCCTTTATGTTTTTCTTCAACATTATCCTCTGAAGGAACGCTCGTATTGCTGCATCATAGATTTTCATATCTTTGAATACATATTAAATCTTGGGATATCCAAACGTTGGCATTCTGCAAAACCCTAAATTACCAATCCAACTTTGCAAGCGGTGCGTCTCTAAATAGGCACTCATGTTGTTCTATTCAATTGTTTTCTAAAGGAACCCTTATGGGTCTCTAGTGTTTTCTATTAAAGTTCAAGTTCTAAAAGATATCAACTTTTATTTAAGCAGCAGCTTTGGTAAATTCTCTATTTTTTGTTGATGAGGCATCTGTTTTCCCAACTCATGGATTTCTATGTCTTTAAATACATAGAAAACCTTAAAATACTTCAACATTGCAATTCTGTAAATCTGCAAGTTACCCGCAAAACTTTGGAAACGGTTGATTTGTGAATGGGCATTCATGTTGTTCTATTCCAGTTTTCTCCCAAGGAATCTTTGTATTTCCTAATCATACCATTTAGACAATTTATACAATTATACTAATCTAACTTTGCGACCAGTTGGATTCTGAATAGGCTTTCATATTTTTCTATTCAAGTGTCCTCTAAAGGAATCCTTTTGGATCTCTGTAGGTTTCTATTGAAGTTCAACTTCTAAAAGATATCAACTTTAATTTAAGCTGTAACTTTCGTCAACTCTTACAGTTTTTTTTGTCAGGCAACTGTTTTTCCTACTCATGGATTTCTATATCTTTGAATAAACATGTAAGGTTAGTTGTAAAATAATTTGATTAAACAAATCAATCCTTTCTTCGATTGTTGATATTTATTGATTTCAAATCGTAGATTTCAAATTATTTATGTCTTACGGTCCAATCGTAAATCGAAAAAAAAATGAGTCAAAAAAACATGTTCTTCGAAACTCAGATATTTATTTAATAGAAAAAACTCCGTTTGAAACTTCCTGACGTTTCGGTACACATGCGTACCTTTTTCAAAGGTTCTTAAACCTCTCAAAGATGTAAGATAAATAACCCATGTTGTTCAAAACGTTGTTGACTTGTTAATTGTAAAATGATTTGATGAAACAAATCAATCCTTTCTTCGACCGTTGATATTTATTGATTTCAATATTGATTTCAATGTTGTGGACAACATGGGTTATTTATCTTACATTCTTGAGAGGTTTAAGAACCTTTGAAAAAGGTACGCATGTGTACCGAAACGTCAAGAAGTTTCAAAAGGAGTTTTTTCTATTAAATAAATATCTGAGTTTCGAAGAACATGTT
>NC_046660.1:54148982-54168255 GCF_010883055.1 Belonocnema kinseyi
TCATTTTACAATTAACAAGTCAACAACGTTTTGGACAACATGGGTTATTTATCTTACATCCTTGAGAGGTTTAAGAACCTTTGAAAAAGGTACGCATGTGTATCGAAACGTCAGGAAGTTTCAAAAGGAGTTTTTTCTATTACATAAAAATATCTGAGTTTCGAAGAACTTGTTTTTTTGACTCATATTTATTTTTTCGATTTACGATTGGACCGTAAGACATAAATAATTTGAAATCTACGATTTGAAATCAATGAAAGGTTAGGATATGTAAACGTTGAAATTCTCTCAACCTCCAACTTACAAATACAAATTTGCAACTGGTTCGTTTCTAAATAGGCACTCGTGTTGTTCTATTCAAGTATTTCCTAAAGGGAGCCTTTTGGGTCTCCAGAGGTTTCTATTGAAGTTCAAGTTCTAAAAGACACCAACTCTAATTTAGGCAGCAACTTCAGTGAACTCCCAGTTTTTTCTGTATGAAATTAAAAAAAAAATTTACAATCAGAAATTTTGTTTCGTGTATGGTATCTGCCGATGTATGCAACATAATCAAAAGAAAGAGTAAAGTGAAGTTCGTAGTTCCAGGTTTGCATAAGTTTCCGATTTATCGTCGTCCCGACAGTAGCTATTTCCTCTAGAATCGTAGCGGTTTTTACGAACCATAATATAGATCGCCATGTAACCCCATCACCATTAATAAGAAGTTAACGAAGTTAGTGAAGTTACGGTGACTGGGAGAGTCACCGTAACTCATGGAACCCCTTTTGCATTATTACTGTCTTCTATAAGCAGCTTTCTGCTGAGCTCTTGCTTTTCTCAGGAAACTATCGATTCCAATTATTAATGCTGTATCAATCAGCATACGAGATGCATGAGACACCTGTCCCGATGAGATAGAATTTTGAGTCAGCTGCTTCTGAATACACTCTAATTCCTAATTGCCTTCTCTTCTTAAGATCTTAGGACGTAACGTAGTATATTTAACGGTTGGTGGCGTTAAAGATGCTTTAAATTTTGAGCAGAACTTCGGGCAGTTAACGACCAATTAAATTTCTCGCGCGCAAGCTTCTAAGTTGGATTTAAAGTTTCAGAGACATTTCTACTGTTTTATGTCAAGATTACCTCTGCAGAGTCTCATATTTCTTTTTTAAATATTTGATATCAAATGAATTGTCACAATGAATGACAGTTAATCAAATTGAATTTGAATTTTTCAGGACCTTTCTACTTTTTTATGTCTAACTTGTCTCTAATGAATTTTATCATTCTTTCTTGTATATTTAAAAATAAATTAGATATCGCAGCATAAATGATAGCTGATCAAGTTGGATTTGAATTTTTAGAGACCTCTCTACTCATTTGTATAAAAACTAGGTCTAAGAACCTCTAATTTCTTTTTTGAAAATCCAGAAAGGAATACAATATCACAGCAAATCACAGTTGATCAAGTTGTATATGAATTTTGAGGGGCTTTCTACTTTTTTATGTCCACGTTATCTCTGAAGTATCTCATCATTCTTCTTTTTTCATATTCAAGAATAACTTAAATATCACAGTAAATGATCGTTGGTTTACTAAGATTTGATTTTGTAGGGACATGCAAACTCTTTAGTGTACAAATTAAGTCTACAGGTTCTCTTATTTCCTTTTTGTGATATTTGGGAAGAAATAAAATAACACGAAAATGAACATAAGAATCATACGATTCTAAGATTAATTGTCTATAATGAAATTTTATGACTAGTAACTGAGCTTTTTAATAATTTTCGTAAATATGAAGCCACAATTTCAAAACGAAAAAAAAAATTTCCACAGATAAAAATTTCTCGTTTTGGTTTAAAAATTCTTATCTTTTGATGAAAATGACCCCTTTTCTTTTATTGAATTTTTTTTTGCTTTGGCATGCAACAATGTTATTTAAAAATCGTGTTTTTTTTAAATTTAACTGTTTTCTATTAAAAATGAAATATTTTTTTGATCGAAATATCAGATATTCTATGTTTTTTAGAGAATTAATTTTTTCGGTTGAAAGTTTAACTTCTTCTTTGAAAATTAATTTTCAACGGTTGATGATTTTTTTTATTGATGAATGATAATTTTATTAAAAAATGATTTCTCTATTTGCGAATTAAATTATATCGTTATGATATCTTTTTTTTGTAAAAAATTAATTATTTCAGCAGTATATTCAACTTATTCAAAAAAAAGTTGTCCTAAAACAAAATTATCGCCTTTTTGTCTGATTTATTTTGAAACATCTGAATATATTTTTTTAGATGATAGGAATTGCTTTAATGCAAGATTAGGTTAAGTTTGTCGGAAAAGGATAAAGTTTGCTGCAAAAATATTTCTTTCGGGACAAATTAAATTCCTTTTAAGCTTAAATTTAGGAGCAAATTCTATTTGTTTCAAGAAGTATTCTGCTGCCGATACAAAATGAAGTTTTTCTGAGAGTCTTTGGTAGTTTAAAATTTATATTTTAGTTAAAAATTTATCTCTGGTTATATTTAATTATTTTTTAAATAATTAGATTTTCCTTAGTTGGAAACTAATTTGAATTGAAAGTTTACTGATCCTATTTTTAATGAAAAATGTATGCTTTGTTGAAAATTGAACTATTTGGTTAGAAAAATAAATTATTAGTACAAAATTGGACCTTTGGTATTAAATAAATTTTTTCACGATTTATAACTTTAGCTGAAAATTCTTCTTCTTTTTTCTGAAACATTAAACGTTCTGTTTGTTAAGCTTGATCTTTTTTAGTTTTTAATTTAACTATTTACCTACAAACTAATTTTCCGCAAATAAAAAGTGACATATTTTGTGAAAAAATGACATAGTCTGTTGCAAATTCCTCTTTTGGGGTAAAAAATTCATTCTTTTTGTAAATTTAAATACTTTGATAAAAGCCAACGTTTTTTGTTAAAAGTTAGTTTTTTTTTCTTTCAGAATCAATTTTTTTAACTAAAAAAATCTGCTATTTTATTTTTAGTTGAAAATTCAACTACTTTTTAAAAGTGTAAATAGTTCACTGAGAATTGAACAGCCCAATATAGAAGTTTCTTAATTTTTCGAAATATTCCTTATTTTATAATTATTGTCTGCAAAAGTGGATAGTTTTGATCTGAAGTTGTTAATAATAATATTGAACAATTTGATATTCCAGGATTTACCTGGAAAATTCCAGGCAGACGTATAATTTAATCATTAGATAGAGCTATGTTGAAACAACAATCATCATCTGTTTCCTGAATGATAAATTACTTGGAAATGTGCGCGATAAAGTTTTTTTTCTCCAGGGTACCTCGAAAATAAAGCAGAGAGAAACTATATTGTGGATGATAAAGCGGCAAAGTTGAAAAGAGGAATACGGTCGTTCCACTTTATAGCAACCGCGAGATAGAAAATGCATTATGTGTCAGAAAATAAAGACTGGAAATGACTTGTGAGCATCACTTTTCAGTGTACCACCTAATTTTCTTGCTTGAAAGGTAATTAATTATCAAGACATGATTAAGTGCAGAGATTATTTTCAATAATATTGCACACATTGACAGAAGCACACACACACATTCAGCAGGAAATTCACGCGCGAGTGTTCGTCACTTCTGTTTTATTTCCTAACCTTAAAAATATTATCAATAAGCAATATTATACGAGCGTTATAGCGTGAAGGAAAAATACCATCGTCAATTATTAATATAAAGTTAAATAAATAAATGTGTGCAGTAGTGGGGCTACAAGATAGAAGTTAAACTTTTACGTGCGCCTAGCATTATTTAGAATACACTAATATATTGAGAACGCGCATGCGTGTAAAGGCGTTTGCTTAGTGGTGTAGTAGTGGGGACATCTGATAGTAAGCATGTGCAGATATATAGAGAGAGGGGGTGTGATAAAAAATAGAGAGAGAGAGAGCATAAAAAAACTTTGGTTAGTGTGGCAGTATTTGGGATATAGAAGAAAAGTTGTAAGAGCATTATCGAATCGCCGCACGAAAAAAAGAAACGCGATTATAGAGAGAAAGTGTAGATGGTATACTTGTAAGTGAGAGAGTTCCGTTCGTCCCTTCGGTCGCTTTTTTCAAACATATTCCGTTTTTATGATTTTTTATTCATTTGAATTATTTGGAATGCTTTGCATCATATTTAAATCCTTTTGAATTCTTTTCGATTCCTTTACATGTACTGAAGTCCTCCAAATTCTCAGATATAGTATATCCCAGTTCATCTACATGGCCTGTATTATCTGAATTTCTTGAATTCGTGGAATTTCCTACATTCTTAAAACTTTCTGAGCTTCAAGAATATTAAAATAGTTCAAATAATCGGAGGAATTCAGTAGAATTGAAGCCATGTAAGAAGCTTGATGAATTCAGAAGATTTAAAAGAATTCAGAAAGTTTTCAGAGTTCAAGGAATTTTAGGAATTTAGAATATTCAAAGAATTCAGGGAATTCAGAATATTAAAGGATTTCAGATAATTCAGAGGATTTTGAATATTAAAGGCATTCAGAACATTAAAGAAATTTATGAGGCGTAGAAAATTACGAGAATATGAGGAATTTAAAAGATTCCAGGATTTTAGACAATTTAGAGAAATCAAATATCTCAGAATATTCAAGGAATTCAGATATAATCGTAAATTAAGAGAATGCAGAGAATTAAAAAAATTTAGAATATTGAAGGAATTTAAGGAATTCAGAGAATTCAAAGAATTTCAGGAATTTCGAATATTAAGGAATTCTGGAAATTCAGAGAATTCAAGGAATGAAAAATTTTAAAGATTTAAGTCAATTCATAGAAATGAAAGATCTCAGGAAATTGAAGAAATTTAACCCATACATTTTTCGGTCAAATTCATGTTATAAAATTGATAGCTTTGGTCGTTGATGGTAAAATCCTTTCAAGTTAAATAACATGTAATTCAAAGTGCTAGCAAAAAAGAAAATTAAAATCAGAAATTTATACAGGCAGTAAATATAAAAATAAAAATTTAAAAATTAGATAGATTTATCAGAAACGAGTTAAAATTGTATAATGTCGTTTTAATCATTGCCATTTTTTTATTAGACATGTTCAGAATTTAACTGAAGTCAATTTAAAGTTGTAAAATTGATTAATTTCCAGTTTTAAATGATAAAAAGTGAAATTGTTTGAATTAGTATGCCTAAAAATAAAAATTTCTAAATTTGTATGCCCTCAAAGATTTCAAAAGTGTACAATTCTTAGTATTTTTCACTTACACGTTACTAAATATAAAATACTTTAACTTGGAATACATACAATTATTTACAATTCTTAATTATAAATTATTAAATTTCAAAGTTTCATTCAAGCACTTGTGGACATTTCAGCTTTAAATTGATTATTTAAATAAGGATTGGTTTAAATTTGTTTTCCAACTTTAAAATATATTTATTCCTTAACGAAAAATTGTTAATGGATCAAAAAATAAAACCATACTACTTTTAAGGTTTCGATGTGTGCTTTTAATTTAGGATTGTTTAATTTTAGACGATTTCAGTTATAAATAATATAATGTCAAAAGTTTCATCCGAAAAGCTAATCAACAAGATTTTTTTTTCAATTTACAATTTTCGAATGATTCAAGAAGAAAATTTCGAAACTTCGACTTTAGAGAATGATTCTCAAGCTTATTTGAAAAGCTTTCACAAAATACATTTTGATACTTACAAGACTCCGAAAAAGAGAAAATGTAAACAGAACTCACCTGGAACAATAAGAAGAATGGTTTGTTAGTCCTAAATTATGAAATGATCACAAATAACAATTTTTTATACTTTCTATGTTATATAATTCTTTTAAATATGAAACTCAAAAGATATTCTAATAAATTATTTATTAACAAGCAGTAAATATACACACACGATGCGCGGATTCACGCTGATAAAGTATTGTGTCCTAAAGTTGAAAATGTAAGCAATTGAATAGTCTATTATTGAATAAATTTCTAAATATTAAATTTTAAAATCAAATAATTTAAGATTAGGTAACATTTTAAAAAAGTGATAATATTACAAATGAAATAGAAATAAATCAAATTTGGGTCTGTTTTTGCAAAAATGATGGAAAAAATAAAATAAAAAATAAAACATTTTTTACTATTTTTGTTTGCAAAAACCGCCATTTTTAATGTTGAAGTCAAAACATTCGAATTTTGACTGCGGATTCAAATTTAGCTCACCCAACAACATCAGGAACAGTACTTTCGATCTATTTATTGTTTTTTTATACCCATACATTTTTCGGTCAAATTCATGTTATAAAATTGATAGCTTTGGTCGTTGATGGTAAAATCCTTTCAAGTTAAATAACATGTAATTCAAAGTGCTAGCAAAAAAGAAAATTAAAATCAGAAATTTATACAGGCAGTAAATATAAAAATAAAAATTTAAGAATTAGATAGATTTATCAGAAACGAGTTAAAATTGTATAATGTCGAATTAAAACCGTTCAAAATTTAATAATTTAGAAATGACAACTTTAAAATTCAAACATAATGAGTGATTATTTTTCGTAGGTTGTAAATCTTCTTTATAAGAATGATGTTTTTAAATTAAAATTTTGTGTCTTAATCATTTCATTTTTCACTTGAATTGATAAAAAACTTATTTTTTTAGTAATCTGGTATTTTGCATAACAACTACCTTAAGCTTTAAATGATCAATATTAACGCCTTGCAGTAATTTAAATTCCAAGATAAAAATAATAAATTTTACGATTTAAGCAAAATAAAAATTGAAATCGGCAAGGCAGGCTTGTCATGATAAATTTTAAAAGTTTTTCCAAAAAATATTTGCAAAGATAAAAAGTTACGAACTACAAATTTTAGATTACATCTCTTGCAAAAATATTTACATTCTTTACATTATACAGCAGCTAAATACAAACCATGTAATTAAAACATTTTGTAGAGAAATTGTCCTGAGGTTTTTTGACATTTAAAGTCACAACTACAGAATTGTGAAACTTAAAATTGGAAATATAAAAAAATTAGGAAATTTCAAAACAAATATTTTCGAATTGAAACTTTCCAAATTAATGCATTCAAACTTAAAATTCTGAAGGTTAAATAAATCCAAACGTCATTTCAAAATTTTAGCATTCTTAAATTAGGATTTAAAAACAAAAGTCTTTAAAACTTAAAAAAATAACATTAAACGTAGCAAGCCAAAAAACAGATGAAAAGCGAGGAGAAAAATATGTACTGAAATATATAGAAAGTGAATGAACGAATTGAAACATTATTATAATAACTATTATGAAAGCTCTCAAAGTGAACAATCTTCAAATTAAAAATTCCAAGCTGACAGATAAAAAATTTCCATTGATTGAAGCTTTTAAAAGGCCTTTCAGGTTTTGTGTATTTTACAGAGGTTGAATCTTGGAAGCTTTCAATTTGACGAGTAAACGCAAATAATCCTCTCTTTGTCATTTTCATCTCAGTGTGAAATATTTTTTAAAAACGTTTTTTACTGCTGTTAGCACAAATGTTGCTTTAGTCAATTTTGCAAAGTTTGGGAGAAGACTAAATTGGCCTCTTTAGTAGAAAACGTTTCAGTAATTAAACCCATCAGTTCACAGTGCCAGAATGCAAAGTGCATAGTGCAAACTGCGTTTCCTACTAAGCGTGGAAGAGGATAAGCGTTTACAATATTTCTCCTTGCTATATATTTCCTGTGTTTTATTCCGTTTTCTTCCCATTTCCTTCGAATTGGAACGCTTTAACTTGACGTCTTGAAACTCGATATAAAGGTGCTGTGAAATATAACTATCGTGGCAACTGTGTGAAAGTTGAACTGACTTTTAGTGAGAGAGCTTTTCAAAGTCTAAAAAGATCTTCGATTTTAGCTTGTTTTGCATGAAAGTAGAACAAATTTGTTTTCGATTTACATGTAGGTATTTTCGTTACAGGGTCATTCTATTTTATTTCAGCAAATCACACAGAAAAAATCTGAAGTTTAAGTTTGTTTTTAGGTTATTTTCTTATAAACTCATTTTGAAGATTAGTAACGTTTACTCTCTTAATTAGTGACAGAACTGTAAAATAATTAAATTGCTTTTAGTATTCGTATTGCGCAATTTCAATGAATTATGGTTTAATTTTGTTTATAAAATGTTCATCCTTCTTTATTCAAAAATGAAAAAATTTTAATTTTTTAATTTTTTTAATTTTTTAATTTTACAGAGGTAATAATTAATGCAAGTTAACAAAAATAGTTATTTAAACAATGAATTATTGTTTTCAACTATCTTCTTTTAGATAGGTGCTTCTAAGTTGCCGCTTTTTCTGAAATGTTAAGTCTTGCTTTAGCTTTTCATTTATGAACAAATAATAAATAAACCTTAGAGAGAATCATATTTTAAACAATCATTTTTTTCTTTGCAATAAACGTCTTGTTGTAATTTAAAATAAAACTTTTACAAGTCATTTAGGGACGTAGTCCTCTCACCTACTCTAATTTATTCCATTACGATTTAAAAAGTTATTTCTGTTAAGGTTTACTTACTATTTGTTTATAACTTAAAAGTAAAACAAAATGAAGATTTCCAACAAAAAAATTTTTTTTAAGCATTACTCTGTGAGAAAATAGTTATAAACAATAATAAATTGTTTAAGTGAGCAATTTTGTTAAGTTGAACTAATTATTACTTTGTTAAGTGAAATGTAGACAATAATGTCAAGAGCTGAGAAAAAACAGCAACTCTTTAGCACTTATCTACGAGAAGATATTTAAAAAAATAATAAATTGCTTAAACTACTCTGTTTGTTAACTTGAAATATTTGTTACTTTACTAAGCAACAAGAAGAGAAGAAATTAGAAAATTCAGAATAAACTGCAACAATAATAATTTGTATGAATAATTATTTTTGCTAAATTGTATTAATTATTAACTGAGTCTGAGTGAGAAGTAGACAAATAGTTATAAATTTAAGATTAATTATAACAAATAATTTTAAGATTAATTAATTAATATAAAAAAATGCATTATGTTAACTTTTATGAATCATTTAACTGACTTTCATTTAATTCAACCTGCAATTTTCTACTGTTATTCTAAGACGATATAAATGAAAATAATAATAAATTGTTAAAAAATTATGTTTGTTAAAAATAATTAACTGTTAACTTACTCTAATTCAAAATTGGACAATAAGTGGAAAATTTAAGAAATAATCACGACTTTCTATTTCTATTCTAAGAAAAATATGTTTGAAAAAATAAAAAATTGTTTTAAATATTTATTCAAACATCTAATTATTATTAAAAAATTGTACTTCATTCACAAGAAACAGTTTCTATTTTAACGAAACCGCAGAAAATCGTAATTATCGCCAAAAACATGCGAAAATCCATTTTTCACTTATGGGGCTTAAATTATTACATTTCCAGGCAATATGCACGGAAATGCGAAAAATAATTTTTAGATAACCCTAATGCACACTGGTTATCTCAAGTTTAGCAATAAGCATTGTCATTCAAGATTGATGAAATAGAGAAAAAGGTCCTATTTGTACTTTCGCTTGCTGTTTAGGAAAAAGTTAAAATTCTTTGTAATCCTGAATTAGTAGAGCTCACTTTCTGCTTTGAAATATTCATTAAAAATTGTTATTTTTTATAAAAGAAGTTTTGCTTATTATCGTTATTAATAACAATAATAATAATAATAAATATTTATTATTGTACTATTAAAAAAGGATATGTACTTATCGATCATATATAACATGAGATTCTCAAACAAGAGATTGGTAGAGACTTCTTCAAACAATGAAATGCATCGTACAAATTTAGGATCGAATCAAAACTTCAGCTTTCATATGGAAACAAAGCAAAAACACAAAACTCTTAATAACTATAGTTAAATGAAAAATTTGAACCTGTAGATGTTTTTCAAAGGCAATCTGTAGTTCTTTTATAACATTATTTATAATAATCAGAATAAATACTTTCCTACTTATCAATAATTTTATAAAATGATAATTTTTATTCAAGAATACATTCTCAATTATAATAAAATTCTAGATATTTTGAACTTATTCATCACATAAATTTATAATATTACTTAATTTTCATGAATAAATTTGGTATTCAAATTCGAATTATAGAAAAATAACAAATTTATGTGACTTATAGAATATAAAAAAACTCAAGTTCTTCAAAGTAACACTGAAATAAATCAAATCAGCTGTACTAGATAGTCTTTCAGCTTTTATTTTGTCATTTGAAAAAGTAATATTATTATTTAATAATGAACGAGCTCTGTGTTTTCATAATTATAAAATAACCATTTTCAGCACTTTCGTGCCTTTATTAAACTCGCTGTATTCAGTTTAAAAAAATTGAAAAATTTTTTCTTAAAATTCATTATTGGTATTACTTTTCATAGTTGTAGACTTTTTGTCAACGCTCAGTGAATAAAAATTGTAATTTTGAAATTCGACACTGGAGGTCTCGTTCATTTTTACAGATGAATAACTAGTAGGCGATTCTTATTTAGATATGTTCCGATAAATAGGGTCCTAAATTACTTGAAATCGTTAAAAACAGAATAAAGAAAAATTGGAACTTTTCCAGTCGTCATTCCCAATGAGCATGCTGCCACATAGTAACTTAAAGGTCACTTTTAGTTATATTCCAATAAATAAAACGGAGAACCTAAGGATTTAAAATTCCAGTGATTTCAATTTTTTGTAACTCTTTTGAATTTCCCTAAATTATTGATAATTCACTTCAATTTTACTGAATTAAGTGAAATATTTAAAAAATTTGTTTTAATTCTTTTGAATTCATTTAGAATTTTTTTCAAATTGACTTCGACTTCATTATGATTTCTCTTGGAATTTACTTAGAACTCAGTTGGAATTTACTCTAAATTCTTATGTTATTTAGCTCCATGTTTTTAAATTCTCTTAATTTATTTTAATATTTGCAATTTAACCTCATTTTTCAATTACCTTGAATTCTTTCAGATTTCTTTCAATCATACATAATTCTTAATTCATCCTGAAGTCTTTTAAACTCACCTGGAATTTTGTGGCATTTCATAAAATTATTTTGAATTTCCTTACATTTTTAGGAATTTACGAGGCTATTAATTCCAAATGCCTTCAATATCCTTTTTAAATAACTTTGAATTTTTATGAATTCCATTATATTCTACTAATTTTCTCTAAATTACTTATTTCTTAATCTACTTATTTTTCTAAATTAAATAAAATTTTACTTAATTCATTTGTGTTTTTTATATACTTAGATTTTTTGATTAAACAAAAATTTCTGTATTATATTCTTTCAAATTCTTATAAGTTTTATCGAAGTCTTTTAAATTACCTTGAATTATTATTCTAAACTTACTCTAATTTTAATAAAATTAGTGAGATATTTTTTATTTTCCAACTTATTTAAATTCATTGGGTTTTCACCTAAACTTTTAAATAATTTATCCTGAATTCTTTAAGAAATTCATTCTCAGGAATTCTAGTAGTTTTTTCAACTTTCACTAAATTATATTAAATTTTTTCAATAACTTCAATTTGACTAATATTAGTGAAAATTTTTGGATTTTAAACATTGTTTTCACTGCAATTAATTTTTTAAATGCTTATCCTGAATGTTTATGAATTTCTTCGAATTCTTCTCACTTCCCTAAAATTTCTCTGAATTAGCGTGAATTTTATTTAATTAATTTGCATGTTTTTTTTGTATATTTTAAATCCAGAGCTCGTCAATATACTTTTTGGACTTATTAAATATTGGAGTCCACAATAAATCTGTTAAGCGTCAAAGAACCCGCAAATGAGCGATGAGTAACCTGAAAAAGCTCCTACCAATCAGAGCGCAAGATAAAAAAGTTGCTGTTCGAAAATTAAAAGAAACGCAATTTGAAAAAATCATCTCCACCCTACGACAGTTTGAAAAACTCGCGCTCCGAATGGTGGGAGCTTTTTCAAGATAGTCATCACTTATTTGTGGGAGCTTTGACGCTTAGGAGATTTGTGATGGATTCAAAAATTGCATCGAATTTTTTCAAATTCCAAAAAGAGCATTAACTTTTGCTTACTTTTTGGGTTGAAATATGTAAATTTTGTACCTTATTCTGGTAAATAAGGCTATGGCAGTCCCGTCAATGAGTGATAATAATACGGCGATGGGATGGCTGATGGAGGGGCAACATAAAGGAGTGAAGAGATTGTGATTGAAACAGTAAGGTAAAGGATTGAGGGCAGCGAGTAGGGAAGGACCTAGTAGAACGGGAATATAATGGGGAATGGATAGCCGTTAGTAGGAGGGGGAGGAGTGGGAAAGTTTTTTCAAAGGGGGAGAGAAGATGGAGGATAAGTTAAAGAAAGGAGCAGTCGGGAAGAGCCCAGAAGAAGGGGAATTAAATATAATGATAAAAAAGCTGGAGGAATTTTCAGGACAAGGGTAATGGATGTACAAAAAGAATAATTTGAAAGAAACAGGAAGGGGAACGATGAGGGGAAGTGTTTTGAGGAAATTTTTAATAAGGAGGGTAAATTGAGGACGTATAAACTAGAGAAGGGGTAAGAGGAAAGGGAGAGGGAAAGAAGAAGAGAAAAATGCGAGGAAGGTTCATAATTTGGGGAAAGTGGTATCTTGAGATGAAGGTAATGTGGTAAGAGAGCCAATTAGAGGAAAGGGAAAGAAATAAAAAATCTTTTTTTGTAGCTGCTTGTCCTATGTATTTTACATTCGGGATTGAGTGTTATTCCTCCCCAGTGAAAAGCTTTCTTTTGAATTGTGAATTCCTGTAAAGTAGCTTGGGAAAGAGTAAGTACATACTTTCTGTTTTAGGTAAATACGTGTCAATGGTTTCGAATAAGATTCCTCTGGAGACAAATCCGGTAGAGTCGGGTGTCGATATTCAAATTAGCTTGAGCCCACGATTCAAAAGGATCAGTTTCGTACACTTAGCTCATAAAAGATGGTTCATTTTGAATAAAGGGGAGAAATGCTTCGTGCTCATGTATACAAATTTAAAATTTGTTCAAGGTTTCTTGCCACAGATTGAAGAAGTGATATTTGAGGTAAATTTTGGTTTAAAGGCGCGACTGTCTTTGAGCAAAGGTTTAGTTAATAATTGATAAAATTTAAGCTAACTCCAAAAACATCTAAAAAAGGCCATAAAGGATAAGCGCGCAATCTAATTTTCAGGTTTAGGGCTAAGCGCGCACCTTTCAAATTTTCAAATAAAAATTGTTTCTAAAAAAATGTGATTTCTCTTTCAAATAAGTATTTTAAATATCTGATGCAGTAATGCAGAAAAAAATTGCACAGCCTCGTAGCGCCCACACGATGTGCGCGCTTAGCCCCCTAGCCCCCTCGAAAATCCTCTATGGCGTAGAATTTTTCCAGGAGAAAAAAGCCTTAAGCCTCATTCACAGATGATTAGCCGATTTTTCACGTGCAACTGTTTCTTGAATATAAAAAAGTACTAGCTTAGCCCCAGGCGCGCTTAGCCCCGGTCTCCTATTTAAAAAAAATAGAATTTCAAATACTATCCGAAAGAAAGGAAGAACGCTTTATAAGAAATGTCGGGAACTTTAAAACCTGTTTTAATATCTGCCTATTGTTTTTTGTTTAATTCAGGCATCTGTCAGTTCTGAATTCCGAGTTCCTTTATGAATCCGTTTTTGTTTCAGGAAAATGCTCCGATCTCGACAATAGTACTTGTTATAAAAAAAAAATTGGACGGAAGAATGGGACAGGGCGCTGAAATAACACTCTGCTTACGGCACACTCTTATATTTTTTTCGATTCTTTCCTGTTTATTTTTACTCTTTCGCGTCACAGAAGGAGCTTCACGCGATCCTTTTACTTTCAAGCACAAATGCGTCGCTTGTGCAGCACAGTAGAAATAGAATTTATTTCAACTCTGACATGTAAAATGACGGTGTGGTTATTTATGACCTCGATTTTGGCCAGAAGGAGTAGGAGGCTGAACACGTATGATCTATGCTAGTTTCATATGCGCTCTATCGAAATCTCGGTTATGAAAACATACTCGGGTTTCACAAAAATGTCACAGAGAGAAAAAAAATGACAATGTTTTCAATATGAAAGTATTTTGTAAGCAAATAATAAATCACGAAATCCTTTATAAATTTGTTTTACTTGTTTTTTAAACTCGATTTAATTTCCACTCAATCTGTACGTGCCTTTTTTGGGTATGAATTTTTCTACCATGTTATTGCGACAGTTTATTAGTACATGTATGAAAGTTTTACGTTTTACAAAATTGTCTTTAACATGCCATTATTCCCCTGATTTTAGGGTTATTGTTTTTACACGTTGAATTTATATAATTGAGCTTTAAAAATCATGATGCAAGATTTTAAAATTAATAAATTATATTAACTAGAAAAAAAGATCCTAATTATGGAATACTTTAGTTTTAAACAAAGTTTAGAATTTGAAAATTTCTAACGTTTAAGTTTGAATTAATTATTTTTTAAAGTTTTTCATTATAGAAAGCATGCAGTTCTGAACGTTTATAAAGCAGTTTAATGTCTAATATTTAAAATATTTAGAATCCTTTCATTCCAGCTGGGAAAATGAAAGTGTTTTATCTGGACCGAAATTATATTTTTAGTGAAAAAATTTATGAAGTCATTTTAGATGTCCCTTGGCACTGCATAATATGATTATTATGAACTATATTTATCATGTTTGAAATTTCTATAAATTCAATCTTTACTTTCATTTTGGAATACATAATTGTAAAACAGTTTATTTTTAAGGACTTTAAACTTTATTTGAAATTCTCCTGAATAGATAATAGCTTCAAATTTAAACATTAGGAATGTGAGGACAATTTCATTATGAAATATTTTATGGTTGCAAAATATTATATTAAAAGCGTTGATAGTCAGTTTTATATTTAATGATTGTATATTAAATGATGATGAATTTTTGGTTCTTACTTTTAATAGGCTTCTAATTTTATAATTTTAGACTAAAATATTATAAATTGTTTGCTTTTAATTTTTCAACCTGCACAAATGTCTGTATTTTTTAATTTTTGGAAATCGCAGAATTTTAAATTAAAAGACATCATAGTTGAGCAATTTTCAATTTTCAGGATTTTTAACTAAAATTTTTCAATTATATGCGTCCAGAATTAATTCAAAACAATAGAAATTTAGGAATATACATTGTCAAATTCGAGTCACAAAAATGAACATTTTTCAAAAGTAGGCATTGAAAAATGAATGATTTTTTATTGAATATTCTTACAAAATTGTTACAAAATCTGAAAGGTTCATAAATTGAATTTTTTCCATTTCAATTTCTGAAAATGACAGTAAATTAATTTTTTCTTCTTAGTAGAATCTGTCCAATTAATCTAAGTATTAAATAATAATTTTTTGAGTTGATAAAAACATTTTATTCGACCAGACCAGATTAAACGCGTTCTTAGAATTTTGATATAAAATTATTTTATTTTAAACATTCAGAAATTGTCCAATTTTCTGAACTTTAATCTGAAATGATTCAGTTTCGACATTCTCCAATTAAAAACAAAATCGCTTGATTTTAAAAGTTTTTAATTAGAAGAAAGAATACCTTAGTAATTTATGGTTTTTAATGTTTCAAATTTTAAACTAAAATTTTTCACCTTAAAAACCTTCTGCTTTAAAAACTTTTAATTTTTAACACTTTTAATTTCAAATTATTTTTAATCTTAAATGTTTTATCCATTGATGATACAAAGTTAATTCTTTTTTATCTTATTCTGAATAATGTAATATCTTTCAGAAATTAGTTTTATAATTAAATTTTGAAATTATTATAATTTTAAGATAGGAAATTAGAAACCTTGGGGCGAGAACACAAAATATTTTGCTTTTTTTAATCTCTTCAAATTATTTGGACTGGCCTAAAATATTAAAAATTCTTTAAAATTCTTTAAGAAGCTTAAAAGCATTAAAAATTCCTCAAAACAACTAAAATCTTGAGAAATTGTATGGATTCCTATAAGGGTACTGAAACACGTAGCAATCCTTTGCTTTGCTTGAAATATATTGAAATGTTTTACATTACTAAAAATCTTTTTAAAAAATTGATTAGAATGAATTCTAGTTTGCTTTAATCTGAAGATATTTAAAATTAAAATCATAACCTTTTTACTCTAAGAAAAAAGACCCCTAAGTGGATCATTTTTCAGTTATTAAAATTTTGAATTTCTAATTTCAGTGACCTGAATAAAAGTTTGAAACCCGGCTAATATATTCTCAATTGCTAATTACATTCAATCTTATTTATCACATTTTATTAAACTTTCTTACATTTTCTTAAGTTTCGATTTTGAGTCTTACTAATTTACACTTACTTTTGAAATTCATGTTGCATTTTTTTTAAATTACACGAATTTTTCTACATTCAATTAATTCTAAATTTAATCACTTAAATTAATTTTAAAACGATATTTTCATTGCATTTAATTCATTTGCAATTTATATTTGGACAATTAGAAAATTTGCTAATTTTCTTCACATTCTTCTCATTTCCATTACATTTCTCTAAATTCTATCAAATTATATTAAATTTTTTGGTTTTTTTCAGTTCACTAATATTATGTTGATTTTGCCCCGAATAGAATTTTTTATTTAATATACAATACGCGATAAATAAATAATTTTGCTTCTGCAGAGAAAACATTATTTTCTAAGATGAGATAATAGATTTCAGGACGAACTGTGATACCTCAATATTCGAAATTTAATTTCACTAGATTAGCTCCGATTTATAAAAGAAAATTAATTCACCCTTTTCAGAGTTAAAAATACTTGAAACTGTAATCCAGAGATTAGCAATTTTACCATTTAAGTCTAAAAGTCTTTAAATTTTTTCTATGCATTGGAAATATAACTGAATCATTTAAAATTAAATATTAAAAGCATCTACAATGCAAACAATTGTTTAAAAAAAATGAAAATCGTGCCAAGTTTTCGATTTTTTTCCTTTTAATACATTCTCAACATTTTCGCAATTCTATCACTTTAATAGTTGAAAAAATCCAGATGAAATCTAAAATTATTAGGTTAACTTTAATTTAAAAAATTAGGTTGATTGTACTGATCAATATGTACGTGGCGGATTTTTTGAGTCATGAATTTTTTTTTCAGATTTGATATCCTTTTTAATAAAAATTTCTCTCAAACAAAAAACTTTATGAAATTAACAAAAATATTTAATACTCAATAAGACAATATAAAGCATATAATTTTGGTATTATATATAGCAAAAATTATTGCAGATTTTTTAATTTGGATCTGATCTATACACCATTTTTAAAAGTCGCAACTAAAAACATTTCTGTATAAAATTTAATGTTCATATATTATTTGATAACAAATTATAATGTTTTCCCTGTCATGGATTGTTAAATTAATTAATTCGAATTATTAAGCAAGAAATTTTAGGCGATACATTTCTCATACCTTTTATAAACCGTTTTCTTGAACAATGCAGTCACTAGTTCTATTTCAAATTTAAAAATGGTTGTAACTAAAAAGTCGATTTTCTTAGGAAAAAAAGTGAAATAAAGATAAATAAAAACTTCCATAAATAAATGGGACTAAGGCCTTATCCAGACAAAATATTTTAAAATTTTAAGAATAATGAGTTAAATATTCTAAGCTACGACACGCATAAACTACTGAAAAATCGAATTTTGTGAATAAAGTGAAATAACTTTGCACTTAATGAAGGTGGTTTTCGTATCAAAACTCCGGTATCTAAAACAATAGATTTCCTATGATTTTAAAATTCAAAATATTATAAATTACGTAATTTCAAATACAGAACTTTATTTTGCATTAGAAATTTTTAAATTAACACCAAAAAATTGTTATTTTTAACTCTGTCTTTTCCAATTGAATTTTTTCTGAACGTGGCTTTTTACAAAATTTGGAAAAATGATTGCATTTTAATAAATAACGTTTTTTTCGGAAAAATATTCTCTACAACTCTATTGTTTCTACTTTACATAAAATGTATTCAATGGCTGAAATCGTTAAAACATTTTTTTTATGAAAACATTTTATAAGCAAATAGTTACATTTTAAGATTATTTATTTTTTGTGAAATCCGAAGCAGTAGAATTGTGGAGGACGTTTTACCGGAAAAAATAAGCCCTCCTTTATTAAAATGCAATAATTTTTCAAGATTTGGTAAAAAGCGACGGTCACAATAAAATTCACTTTGCAAACAACATGTTTAAAATTAATGTTTTTTGTGTGGATTTAAACATTTTGAATGGAAAATCGTGTTTTTTATTTGACATTAAATCTGTTATAATATTTTGATTCCTACAATTATAAAAAAAACTTTTTTTCGGATATTTAACTTTTGGAATGACTACCTTAATAATAAAAAATTTCATAAAAATCAAAAATGCCGCTTCATCTATTTAAATTATTCTAAAATTTTTATATTAATCAACCATATATTTTTGACAACGGGTTGAAATAACTATTAAGAATTTGAATTCTGGGAAATGAAAAGTAAAATTTTGAGCATAAAAAGTGAAATAACTATAGGAATAATTAATGCTTATAAATGTGATAAAAACTAACGTTACAGTTCTGAAATCTTTGAAAGTATCCAATTAAAAAAGAGGAACGATTATAAATAATTTAGTAAGGTTTTAAAAGCATTCAGGAAATAACTTTCAACGCTTTTTTTCAAGGTTTCTAATTTTTCAAATTTATTCGTTAAAGGCTGATAATTTTGATAAGCTCTCAAACTTTTCCGTTAAATATTGAAGGCCCTGTGTAAAATTTACTTTCCTGTGATTATAGGTGCTTAATATGTAACTATCCTTTCACCAAAGGAAGAAAAGGAAGCTGAGTAAAGGGATCTTTGTACAGTATGAATCATCCCAAATTGTATTTCGATTAAGGATACCCTTTCGAAATTTGAATACAAGAGATGTATTGGTCGTTCCTAATTTTTTAAAAATTTTGTTTGACAACATATTGAATTGAAGTAATTGTAAGACGGTCGAGTGAAAAATCGTGTGGCTAAGCCGTAATCCACTGGAGCTAAATCGACATTTTATTGTAATGTTTGAAGAAGAAAACGGAGACATTTTTGAAATTTGTATTATTGTAGTCAACTAAGTTCTCGAGTTAAGAAAACCTAATACCTTGTCAAACAGAATTTTTTCCCTTACCTGAAATATATGTTAATGTACCCTTACCATATGTACATATATCTTGTT